>NW_021636029.1:600000-814082 GCF_004799145.2 Neltuma alba | reverse complement strand
ATATATAAATCATTTCTAGTACCTCACCGAAAGTAAAACAAAACAAAAAAAAATTATATCAACTCTATATGTCTTAAGATTTAACAACATTTTAACTCTACTCGTATTTAATATATAACAATCTACAATAATACATAAAAGGTAAAACTGTACACTTATGTTTAAAAAAATTAATGATATGACTTATAAATATAAAATCAAATGATACGGAGCAATATATCATTTATAGGAGGTGTACTTCTAATTTCAAATTATAGCTGAACATTTCAAGATGATGTTGATGAAATTTAGGTACTTCAAAAAATGTATACTTTAGTAGCTATATTTATGAGTTATATATATTGATTTATATATGTTGAGAGATATTAGGTGGATTTTTCATTCATGCTTGCAAGACTTCTCAGTAATTTTACCATCACTTTTTGGTTTTTTTGCTTTTGATAAGTAGTGAGGTAACTTCTGGATTTTGGAGATCAATAAGCAGTTAAGTCACCACACTATTCAACTCAGCAAGATTATTTTAATTTATTAAATAAATTCGATCATAATTTATTATTTAAATATTCAATCGTCAATCCATATATATATATATATATATATATAAACAAGTCAAGCGAATTTATAGTTTTTGAATTATCTTTTCTTGAGAAAAATTTACGCAGCATGGAGTTGGCTTGGCTTGCGTGGCTACTATTTCTTGAGCATCAAGGCAAAGAAAGAGGTCATTCAAAAGATTCCAAATACACACATATATACAAGAACATACAAGTAACATACTACCTCCGGTCCTTAATATAAGACCCCGTTTAACTTTTTGTTTGGTCCTAATTATAAGACCCCAATCTATTTTTTTCTCTCATATTTATGAATTTTTTTCCAAGATAGTCCTTCTAGTAATGATAATTCTAGCCAGTACACTTAATTAGTAAGGATATTTTAGGAATGACAACACTTATTTATTACAAATAACTAACTTAACTTACTTCCTTAATCTCCTCAAATAAGTCAACTGGGTCTTATAATTAGGACCGGAGGTAGTATTTAATTTGCTTCTATGCAACATGATACCATTTTAGTATTTTAATTTGAATCTTGTATTATTGTTGTTGTTGTTAAACAGAATATCAAATATCAGTCACTTTCAGAGCTTGAACTTGAAGCTGGTGGCCGTGTCCCCGAAGAAAGATACAAGAAGTTTCATTATCCCGCATAAATAGCAGCCGCCTTTTTTTTAAAAAAAAAAAAATCAACTAGCAGCCTCTTTTTTCAATTAAGAGGTAATTATACAGAATAATTTTAGTCAAAATTATATAAAAATTTCCGTTTTCTTGTTCAAATGAATTATCCTACATGTATATGTATATGTATATTTCCATTAAAAATATATCTTAATAAAGATTCAATTAAGTATATTTTGTTTATAAATTAAAAAAAAAAATTAAACCAAATATGAAATAAATTTCTATTTTCATAGAATCTTTTATATAACTTTTAAAAGGATTAATATAATCTTTGGTCTTTCAGATTTGTCTTCATTTTGGTTTTAATCCCTTAAATTTCAAAACATATGTTTTGGTCATTCTAAAGGCAAAATAGTCTAAATTTTTATTGATTTATAAAGACCAGTAATTTAAATAAAAAAAACTTGAAGGATCAAAATCTAAAATTTGAAACTTGAGGAGCCAAAACCAAAATGAAGACAAATTTGAAGGACAAAATTATATTAACCCCTTTTAAAAATAAAAAATTATAATTTTAATGAAAATATTTATAGTTTTATACTTAATTAATAAGCAATGACGAGTATGGCAAAGAGTCCACAGAGGAGGGCGTGGACAGGTAGCCAGCAAGCACTTATATTTTGACATTGGATTTTTTTTTTTTTTTTTTGCGGTCAACAGCGTTTGAGTAGATTAATTTAATTTTGTTTTACTGTTACTGACCAACTCGGAATTTGCTTTGAAATTAAGTTTTTTTCTAAATTATATATTAACTTCTTAAATTATGTCATGGATTTATATAAATAATTTTCTTATTATTACTTTTATCATGCCAGTCAAAGTGATCTTCGCCACTATTCCATATAAGCATTGACTTTAGTTTTTCTTTTTTATTGACGAAAAGCTGCCCCTTTTTTGCATCAGCATCTGCTAACACAAGTCAAAAAAAGAACAGATCTACAATTAATCCATGTAAATTAAAATATAATGAAAACTAAGTTAAGGTTAAATTGCAATTAATCAAAATGAATATTTTGTTTTATTAAAAAAGGTTAGTCTAGTTGATAAAGATGCAACCCATGCTACCTTTACGAGGATGTAAATTAAAATTATTAATCGATGTAAAAATCTTATTACTCGTATAAGTGTCTCTATAAATAATTTTTTAAATCTTGAAACACACAATAATAATCAATAAGTCTTGAGATAAACTCATTTAGTTCTTTTTCCCTAAAATGAGAGAATATTTTATTTTTTGCTTTAAAAAAATACTATATATTTACAAAGACAACAAATTTTCTATATTAAAGTTATTAATTTTATATACAAAAGTTGTTAATGATAAGGTTAATGTCATGCTAAACTTTAAGATTAACAAATGTCGTACTAAACTTTAACATTAAAAAATTTAGTATAGGAAATTAACAACTTTATATGAATAACACTGTTGACAATTAATCTATCAGAATTAACAATTTTATGTCAGAAATTAACGCTTAATGTTATGAAATTGACAATTATATAGTTTTGCGTGTATTTATTCATTGAATTTAACAATCTATAACTGAAACTTATTTATAATTGAAACTCCGCAGTAATTTAATAATTTTTAAAGATCTTAAAATTATTTTACGGTGTAGCTGTATGAGACTTAGGAGTGATTTTTGCAAATACAGATAACTCCTATGTGAAATTTTATATGATAATAATCCTCGTGTTGGAAATTTCATATAAATTCTAAATTAATTGATGATTATGAAAAAATGATTGTTGATTAGTGAGAAATATATATATATATATATATATATATATATATATGTTGGTTGCCGAATTTTCCATACAATTACTTCTTCGTTTTTTGCAGCTTTCCATGTAATTACTTCGCAGAAAGCTACTCGAGACGGTTTGAATATTTCCAACGGCGTGTTTGTATTTCTTTTCTATCTTTGGTTGCTTGCGCAGTTAACTAGTTTGAAGTCCAAAGTCTCCAGTCCAATGTGGAGGTTCTTCGGTTCTTCCTTTAATTTCTCTTACGTATTTGTCTTCCTCTTCCTCCCCTTTTACTTATATAATCTTCAAGTCTCCTCTCCATTCAAGTTCAAATACAATTTCCTCTTCTCCTCGCTTATCGCTTCCTCAAATTCATTGACTTCCATTCTCATTCCTGCATTTAAACCTCCTTTCTCCTCTCTACCACTACCTTCTCTGGATTTCTTTCTTCTGCAGTATTCTGAGATTTCAGGGTGAGGTATAATCTGGGTTTTGAATTTCTGCGTGTGTTTCTGGATCCATGGGTGGTTGGGCAGGAACAGATGACAATTCGCGTGACTCTCCGGGGCTGGAATTAACTGGAAAGATCATGGTCGTAGCTATAATATTCCTCTTTTTCGTGATTGTGGTTGTCTGTTTCCTCCATCTCTACGCCAAATGGTTCTGGTGGAACACTGAAGGGAGCAGCACCACCACCCGCCGCCGCAGCAGCCGCCGCCGCCGCCGCTTTGTCTTCGCACCAGGACAAGACCCCGCTATTTACGGCGTCCAGAGACGTGGGCTTGACCCAGAAGTCCTTAGGTCCTTGCCTGTATTGGTATACCGACCAGAGGATTTCAAAGATGGTTTGGAGTGTGCAGTTTGTCTCAGCGAGGTCGCTCATGGAGAAAAAGCAAGGATATTACCCAAATGCAATCATGGGTTTCACGTAGAATGCATTGATATGTGGTTCCAATCCCATTCTACCTGTCCACTTTGTAGGAACCCGGTCGCTTCTGAGTCCTCTGAATCCAATAATAGTTCAGGTGTTCGAGGAAATACCTCAGACATCTATAGTCCGTCATCAGACTCAGAAAGTTCAGACTCTATGAGCGAGGTTGATTTAGAGTCTGCAAATTTCCCCACAAATGTTTTGATTTGGGGAAATCAGATCCAAGTAAATTCTATTGGCGCAGGTCCTTCTATTGAGGCACCTTCGTCCTCATCATCAGCGGCAGCAGATAGTTGTAGCAGTAGTAACAATAACAACAGACGTAATGGAATGTTGGTGATTGACATACCAAGAGAAACGAATCCATCATCTTTACCTTCTACTAGCAGGTGTGCTGACGATGAGTTGAAGTCTCCAATGACATCTAGGCTCAAGTCGTTCAAGAGGATGTTAAGCATGAAGTTCAGTCCTCGTAGCCCGAGTTCTGTGGATGTGGAACAAGCAGGGAGAGGACAGAGCTAGCTAGAAATTAATTGATGATTGGTATATTCATTATTCTTTTACTATATATATGCCCTGGAGCAGGAATTGGCTTGTAGATTATGCTAATTGAGGGGTCAAGGTGAAGAATTAGTGTCGGACAGGTGCTTGATTTCTTGTCCTTAGGAGGAAAGGTAAGGGTTCCTGTTGCAGAGAGACAGGAAGAGCTCTCTCAAAGTTGACTCATTGTCTTTCTAAGGATGCATACTCTTTGTAATTGTAACATGTTCTTATAGAACATATTTGTATCATAATGCTTCAAGCAGATTAAAAAAGATTGCTTGAAGTGTTTATATTGTTAAAAAAAAAGGAAAGAAAATTTCTGTCTTACAAGGGTGAAATTATCCCTTATGGTAAATTTTGTTGTATCATTGATTTGATTTTTCCATTTGGCTTACCACTTTATTTTACATCCTTGCGTCACAAATCAAACTGTTGGTTGACTCATCTAATCTCTGGTCGTAATGACTCTGGTTAAACACATTTAATTCATACTTCATACTTAAGTTAAAAATCACGATATAGGATCGAATATTGCACAACACAAATTGCAGTCCATGCAAGAGCATTGAAATTGAAGTTACATAGAATAAAGTGAAGAGATTATGTTTTGGGCAACAGGTGCTTTTAGCGTGCAAACGTAGCCTTTTATTTCAATTTAAGAGTGATTCAATTGGTGGGAAGCCTCTCTGTTGTATTATCTAAAGATAAATAAATAAAGACAGAAGGAAACTGGCAAAAAAAAAAACCAAAGAGAAACAGTGGAGAAGCGAAGATAGAATAGCAGACAAGTCGGACTTATTCAATTGAGCTGCAAAGTCAATGACTACTAGATAATCAGCATGTATTTTTAAATTGTTAGTTGATTATACTGAACAGAAAAGAATAAATAAGAAGAGTGATTTTGAAAAAGAGAAATGATTTCCCTCTTAGTTCCATCAAAAGGGCATAGAAACTATTAAACAAAGATTACAAAAACAAATCTCTTGCCTCCTTTAAACTTTGGGAAAATCTAAAAAAAGTGACTGTTGAATTTCAAAATGACAAATCAGTATTGGTTACTACACTTATAAAGAAAATGACTACACTTACAAAGCAAATAACAACATATTTTTGTAATAATTTCTGATTTGTCATTTTGAAATTCAATAGTCACTTTTTGAGATTTTCCCTTAAACTTTTCAATCCAGACAGAATTATTCACTCAATACTCTGTTTTGATGGTGGGAGGTAAAATTTAAATCCTTCTCCCTCACCCATGCTTCTCTTTTTCCCAAAAGCTGCTCCCACTAAACAGTTAGGAGGCTCGTGCTTTTCACCGGGGTTGCTCCTTTCTCGAGTCTCCATGTAACCCATCCCTTGGTATGACTATGGATCATAGAAAATCTTAAACGTGACGAAGATACTACAATCTCAATAACTTC
The DNA here is from genome assembly GCF_004799145.2 of Neltuma alba. NCBI lineage: Eukaryota > Viridiplantae > Streptophyta > Magnoliopsida > Fabales > Fabaceae > Neltuma > Neltuma alba. Next base: position 808,197 of record NW_021636029.1, on the reverse strand, counting down.
AAATGGCACAAGGCTCAAATATAGTTTAAAAAAAGCCATACGATGTTGAATATGACCATATTAAACATGATTCTCATTTCAACAGCCAATACATTCATTCACACTCAATTTGCAGTAGAAAATGGAAAATTCTGTTAGAAGAATGTGAATTTCTGATAGAGAAACTCAAAAGTTGGATATGTTGTCTTCATTCAAGCCATGTCTCAGGAATTAGTTTCAGCATCCTAACATGTAGGCTTTGAAGCACCATATCTTACCTAAGAATTTCAAATTCAGATGTGCAGATTCAAGAGACGATATAGAGGGGACCATAGTTCTGAATGTGAAAATCTTGAGGACTATTTGGTTGCTGGTTTTGCTGGAGACACACGTAGGGAATCTCGTTGTGATTCTCTTTCTTTGAAGATTTAGAGAAGAGACTTGTGATGAGAGGACCAGAATGGGGACGCCATTGTTTCTTTGCATTAGAAGCTTTTCCAGTGTTGTATATTGGACCAGAGACATGACTTTGTTTTTTCCCACAAGAACCCTTCGGTTCTTCAGAACTAATGTCCTTGTTGGTGGGCTTGCTTTTCCTCTCAGCTTTCCACCATGAAATCACTGAACTTTTCCATGATTTTTTCTTCTTCCCACTTTTCTTCTCTCTCTCTTTATCTGCTGATTCTTCTCTCTTCCCTCCTCTTCCACCTTCTGGGTGCACTGATGATGAGCTCTTCACTTTTGCTTCTGTCATCTCATATTTTCTTGCTTCCTCCAAGAACTTAATCAAACCAACAGAAACTCAGAAATTACCAAAAATAAAAATGAAAAATACTTGCTTTCACTTCAAGAAAAAGTTTAGAGTAGAAACCGGGAAAAGAAACTGACCAAAAAGAAAGAATGGTACCTGAGAAAAGTCCTCCTGCAGATCAAATCCGTATGCATCATAATAACTTGCCTCAGATCTTGAGTGTGTTGGAGATTTCATCATCATTGACCTCAAAGATATCTATGAAGATATTAATTCAAAACTACGGAAAGAAGCAGGGAAAAAAAAAAATGAGACGCAGAAGAGCTATGGAGGATAAGAAAAGAAGAAAGCTTGGTAAGAATATTTCAGAATATGTCATTGTAAAAACAGAAGGGCATTAAAGAGGGGGTGAGAGGGGACAAGAAAGTGAAGAGATCTGAAATGGAAAATAATGGCCCGTGAAAACTTTACAGCAAATAAATCTTCTTTAGGGTTGGATTTGGTAGCTCTTAGCTTGAATCATAAAAGGCAAATTTTAACCACTCTTCTGATAGATATCATAATCACAATGCCACTTGGATAGAGATATGACAAACTGTTAGTAGCTGAAATGGCATTATACAATCTCTTGTTCAAATTTGCCTGTGACGTGAATTGGAAGGTAGATTAATCTTGTAATAATTACTAATTCCATACAGATGTATTTTTATCAGACATCATGGAACACTTCAATTTTTGGTAAATTCAGGATGAGCTTTCATATTTTCAACGTTAAACTTTTTGTTAGATTCTTTTTTTTTTAACTAATGCATTCCTTAGAGGGTGTTTGGCAACCTCCAAACCATGGTTTGAGAAGCACTTTTATGCAAAACGAGACAAATTCCTCCACATATTTACTTCATAAACCGTAAAAGCACTTCTGAAACTATGGTTTGGTTTCTATCCAAACACCCCATAAGACTAATTAAGGATTTTTGAGAAAGATAAAATTAAAGTGTTTCAATACCCATTAAGTGAATAATTTAATGAGTAAGTGGGAAAGACAAAAAGATCTAGATCAGATGCAACAAACACCTGGAAGATTATACTGATTTATATGAAAGGCAACAAATTTGAAAGTAACGTTTGAAGAGGAAAACCTGAAAGGTAACTAAACATGCTTAAGAATTTATGACAAAATTTTTCCCCCTCTTATGGGGCCACACTTAATCACCCCACCACTACACTTTATCTTTGGTTTTAAAAAAAAAAAAATCTTTTAGTTCCTTATTTTCCCCCACCTTTCTTGACTAAATTTTTTTTTTTTGGGTGAAGTTCTTGACTAAATTTATAGTGATCTGGAATCAAAGCCTTTATGAGACTAAATTATTATAAGCATATTCATCAGTGTGTTGCTTTAAAAAACTAGTTTTAGATTGTTTAAATTTCATTTCATTTATTTGAACTTCCACCAAACAAATACTCACAAATAATGTAATTGCTTCTTTAAGATTAAAAAAAAACATTAACCCTAAAACATTCAGATTCAGATTAGATCATCAATTCCCCTTGGAATTATCTTCTTTTTAGGGGATGGTTCCAAAATCCAAAGTTTTTTAAATTCTTTTTTTTTGGGGGGGGGTCTTCAACGCGTAGCCGCGATAAACATGCCGCATTTCCCGGAGGCTTCGGCTAATTTTTATTGCTTTAGTCTTTTTTTTTTAATTTGTTAATCCTAAGTTTTTAATTTATTTGTTCTGTTAATCCTATTTTTAATATAACATTAATGTTTAACTTCTTGTTCAGTCATGTTTATAAAGCCTCCAAAAAAGATCATAAATATCTGCCAAGCTTAAATACTTTCTGAACCTGTGAATTTAATATAAAAAGAATGAATTTTTAGGGATGTGTGGTTTACTCAAAAAGAAAAAAAATGAATTTTTAGGGATGTCTGGTATGAGGGAAATGGAGTAGAAAGGAGGAGAGAAAAAAACTTTAATGAGCTCAATTTAAAAATTTTAAAAATGAGATTATAAAATGTTAATTAAAAAAAAGTGAAATAAAAGAGTAGAAAAAATTAATCAAACGCACTTTTTAAATTTTTTAAATCAGACCCATTAAAATTTTTAATTTCGAGGGATAGCCACAGTTTTCCATACAAGTATAATTGTTTACATGTTCATGCTGCAGCTGGGAGTGACGTTGAAACCTGACGACATTCTGGAGTTGGTTTCTGGGATAACAAACGACTCGACCAGGCGTTCGCATATATAGAACATCCATTTGAAAGTAGCTGACATCAAGTGTGTCCCATCCTATATCCTTTTCCTAAGTCCTAAGTTCTTTTTTTTCCTGCTAACCAACTAACTTACTCGTGCATGGACCCAAGGAAAGAAGGAGCTTGTCCTTGGGGGGTCAAAGGACAGAGGATTATGCTTGTCATTGGATCTATAAGTTGACGGAGGAGTTGGGATGAAGGGGTTGCACCACCTTGGTTGCAGAGAAAGACACTTTCGACGGAAGAAAGAAACAGGGAATGAGTTCCAGGGAAAAAGAAAAAGACATTAGCAATAGTGGGTCAAAAAGGAGACTTTAATGGTCAAATTTAAGAATTCCTAATAGTAGGATGATGTGTCCGTTAGAATCAGCGATTGAAAAAGTAGTTTATTGAAAAAGTAACTTATGGAATAGTGAAGTTAGGTAGAAGCTAAATTGAATATGTTGAATTGTGTTTGAATTGAAATTCAAAAAAACTAGTTTGTAAAAATAAGAATGTCTAAGAGTAGGACGATATCGTTATGTTTTGGTTACTTCTGAGGTGACATTGCCTTAAAAAAAAAACTTATAGATACTCATTATGAACAAAAACTTTAAAAGTAAAATTGGACCTTAACTAGTAATTAAATTTTAAAGGGGGAAACCGGGAAAGGGTAAGATGCAAGATTTGATGCTTAATTTCGGAATTATGAATTCATCAATTTTGCTCTGTATATGGACATTATAAATGGGTGCAATTGGCTCTATTTTTTTGTATTGTATCATGTTCTAGAGGTCTGCATGGATCTGCAGAATGATTCATCATCTCTTGTTGAAAGAGAGAGTTTTAATGCTGCAATTGGGAAGATAACTTTGACACATAAGGGTGTGGGCTCCATAAAGCAAGTCGGAAGACAACCATCCCTTCTAGCCATATTCATGGTGGGATTCTCTTCACAGAAATTGGGTTATTGTAGCCTGGAGGCGCAAAACTTGAAGCAGAATTTCTTTTACTTAATTGTTTTAGTTTTTCCGTATTTTTTGGCTGTGTTCCAGCGGATGGGCCATGGTTTTTTAGTTGTTTTTGTTGTGGTTGAACGTTTGGATGCTTTGGTTTAATCAATAATATAAATTTCTTCTGACCAAAAAAAAAATGAGGAAAAAACAGGCTCGTAAGAGCATAATCTTGTCTTGTGGGTGAACATGCGGAGTTTCTGCCTTTTCTGTTCCCTGCCAAATAGAAAGTAATATTCCTGTGATAGAAATTATTATTTTTAATTTTTATTAAAATGTGAATTGCACAATGAGTTTATAAAATTCAAATTAAAATAGGATAAAAATGCAACAAGCATCCTGAATTATCTTCGAAAGTACACCCAAATTTTTTTTTTTTGAGCAAAAGTACACCCAAAATTTAAAAAGTACTCTTTAGTCGTCCAATTTTATCCCAGTGTAATTAATTGGGTTCAATTTTTTGCTTTAGGAAATGGTTCCAAATTCGTGTTTTTTAAATTTAAGGCTAATATGTACTTTTAGTCTTTTAATTTTATACAAGATTTTATTTTGGTCCCTAATTTTAAAAAGTAAACTTTTAGTCCTCTAACCCCAAAACTGTTAATAAAAATAATGATATTAAGCTTTTAAATGCTGATAAATATTACTAAATACTAGCATATTAAATTTAATATTCAAAACTATGATTGTTATAAAAAATCATTTAAGACCAACAATTTTGAAGTTAAAAGACTAAAAATATTTTTTTAAAAAATTAAAAAACCAAATTAAAACCTTATATAAAGTTAAAAAATTAAATATATACTTTACCCTAAATTTAAAATAGGAAAACGTAAAACTAGAGACATGATTGTGGGGTGGATCCGTGATCCTCGGATCTGTCAGTAATAAATATCTTCAACATATGGCCGCGACAAACATGCCACACTTCCCGGAGGCTCCGGTTAACTTGTGAGTAATTGCTTTCGTCTATTTTTCGAGTAATTGCTTTCGTCTATTTTTTTTTCATGAGAGAGAATGACAGAAAAAAAAACTGAAAATTACAAATTTCAAATTAGGTTTGGTAACACAATTTTATTTGGTATTGACAAATCTGAATTTGTAAATGACAACAAATTTCTTCAACATTTACAAAATTTCAACTTGTTTTTTTTGTCATTGTCGATTTTTTTATTTGCTAATCCTAGTTTTTATCTTTTTTTTTTTCTAAGTATAGGTATTTCCGCTAATCCTATCTGTTAATATTAGATCAATGTTTAAATTTTTTCAGTCATGGTAAAGGCTTAAATCCCTTTAAGATAAATATTTCATTATTATAATAGCAGTTAATATTCCAAACCAGGATAAACCAGCACACTATCAGCTTTCTACAGATAAATTTGATGTTGAGGATTTCAAATTAAAACTTTTGTAAGCTACCATCTTGCTGCTGATTTGTTATTATAATAAATATCTTCAACATATGGCCGCGACAAACATGCCACACTTCCCGGAGGCTCCGGTTAACTTGTGAGTAATTGCTTTCGTCTATTTTTCGAGTAATTGCTTTCGTCTATTTTTTTTTCATGAGAGAGAATGACAGAAAAAAAAACTGAAAATTACAAATTTCAAATTAGGTTTGGTAACACAATTTTATTTGGTATTGACAAATCTGAATTTGTAAATGACAACAAATTTCTTCAACATTTACAAAATTTCAACTTGTTTTTTTGTCATTGTCGATTTTTTTATTTGCTAATCCTAGTTTTTATCTTTTTTTTTTTCTAAGTATAGGTATTTCCGCTAATCCTATCTGTTAATATTAGATCAATGTTTAAATTTTTTCAGTCATGGTAAAGGCTTAAATCCCTTTAAGATAAATATTTCATTATTATAATAGCAGTTAATATTCCAAACCAGGATAAACCCAGCACACTATCAGCTTTCTACAGATAAATTTGATGTTGAGGATTTCAAATTAAAACTTTTGTAAGCTACCATCTTGCTGCTGATTTGTTATCAATTATATTTAAAGCAAACTGCATAATTATGTGTAGAACACAAACTGCATCGAAAATAAATTTCTATTATATACCACAAAAAATTCTCTATAGACAAATCAACGTGAATTGTATTATATTTTCATTAGAATATTAACAGAGCATCCGTAGGAGCAATTAAAGGAAACGGAACAGTTTAGAGAGAGAATGGGAATGATTCTATCTTTTCTAAGTTTTTCTAAATTTTGTACATACCAATTACCAAAAGAAACTTAAGGTAAACTAATGTTACGCTAAGTTAAATCAGATATCTTTCCCTATAGTAATAGTCTAGGCCATCCCTCGAGAACAATGGCAATCTGCTACAAGAAGTCGCGTAGGAAGAAAAAGAAGGGAAATTCGGAAATATCATAAAGTTATGCAGCGTATGCACACGCAACAGTCATAATTTAGTCTTCTTAATCTGCCATAAGTGATCATTGCATGCACATACACTGCACAACAACTAAAGCATTTAAACAAGAACAGGACCAGAAGACAACCTCAAACTGGATTCATAGGGACATCACAAGCATGCAACTTTTTTGGTATTTACCACCAAGAAGCTGGCACCAAAGACATAAAGGAGTAAAATCAGCCCACACATAAGAAAGCAGCCTTCTCGTCCATCAATTCCCTATACAATTCATGTTAGTCATGACCAAAAAATAAAAGCAAGTAGCTTATAGAATCAAACCCAGTAAGGACGACACTTTATGGATCCACATTCACGCCCATAAAGATCCTTATGTGGTCCATGATCACAGCTGAAGCAGAGGCAATGCCATTATAAGCCCAAAAATGGAGAAGAGCAACAACATCATCCATGTGGGTAAAGATTGCTTTCTGTTTTTCCTCCCCTCTTTCAATTCATCTACTACTTTCATGTCTTCTCCTGTAGACCCCGTAACTTTTCTCAACATGGGCCCTGAACTTTTGTCACGAGATGCCACCTCAGATGCCGTTTGTTCAGAGGCAGCTTGCTCGGAAAGCCGCTGCTGGTTGTACTTGTCAACATACTCGGGGAACATTTTCCTGAATGTTGCACTGCATGCAAAATAGTTAGATTCATCAAAATTCAGAGCAAAACGGCAATTAAATGGACATTTCTTTTCTGTCATGAATGGCTGGTATGAATAACTTACTTCTTGCAATTGAAAGCAAGGGAAGATTTTGCTAAACGTTGCTTCTCTTCAGCAGTAGTGCTCACGCTGCCAGTCGTTGGACTGCTGTCTATCTGCAAGAGAGAAGAGTTAAATGCCCGCAAGAAGGTACTAGCTACGGGACAAATCAATAAGTATCAATTATTTGAATACACACACATGTATAAAAACAAATTGATATATAGAAAGAGCTAGCCCTGGCTCAATGAAGGCTTGTGTCCCACAAAAGTGATGGAAGTGAAAGTGAACTCGCTAGTGGAAAACAAGCATACATCACGGAAGACAATAGAATTCTAACTAATATAAAAAGCCACAGGATACTCACCATGAAGGATAGAAGCCCCGTAAGTATGCTGCATTCACACAGATATTGGAAGAATCAGTTAAAAAAAAAAAAAAATCAAGCAGAAATCTACGTCAACTATACTCCTCAGATGACAATCACCGGTGAATAAGCATAAAACCACATTCCATGAGTCAAGCAGCCATTGAAGAAAAAACACATACAAAATCACATAAAGGAAATCCATGAAACTAATCAGTCTGACCTTGATACGGACCACATAGGATTCCAACTTTCTGGATGAACTGCAAAGGCAGCATAATCCACAAAATCAATAAATTGGAAAATATGGGTAACCCACAAAACTATTTGACTTGGGCTATATTTGGTATCATGATGGACAGGGAGAAGAAAAGGGAATAGCAGAAAAGGCGACATAAATGTTTCATGCAATGTTTATTATGCTAATGTTGTTATTGCTCAACGATGACTACTCATTTTCCTTATCTTTTTATGCAGAGGTATTAAAAAAAAAAAAACACTTCCCATCACAATCTCATTCATTTTCTCTTTCCATACCTAAAATTTTGTGAACCAATCAAAGACTTGATTCAACAGATAAAAGAACTTACAGTCACTCATGGACAAGCAGATCTTTTTCTGTGTGATGAAGCGTCCATTAGGTGTAGTCATGCTACATGATTGACCATATAGAATTTAGACAAGATGCCAATCAACAAGATGAGCAGAAGCAAATATGAAAATTGAGTACTATAGAAATAAAAATCACCTGATTCCAGGAGGTTTATATGGATATTCAGGAGGAAACTTGATTTTCCCATAATAATATCCACCTGATAATTAGACCAATATTGAGCATAAATTATAAATCATGGCATTCATCATCACAAGGCACCAAAATAAATCTGAAAACATGAAGTGGTGATAATCAAAATTCACCAACTTACAAACCTGCAAAAGGTGTTCCTTCACTTCCTTCCAACACATAATCTGAGACATTAGGACAGAATAAAATCAATATCAAGTTATCAACCACTTTGACAAACAACTTAAAAATTAACTAGCAGAAATGACCGAATGATCACGTTATGAGACTAAGTATATTCATAATCACATGTGCAGGGACTTTCAAAGCAAAAATAAATGGTATATTATGATTTACAGCTATATATGGTAAGCTAAAAAAGTTGTCTTCATTTACCTACAAAGCACATTTTGAAAATATATCCTCATAAAAAACATGGCTAGCCTTCTTTAAGTAGTGCCTTCCAAAATAGAACTGGACACTTTTTGCCAATAAAAAAGCAATCCCTACTGTGGATGGTCATGAACAATAATCTGAAATTGGCACTCTTTCATCTAATCATATTTCAATTAGCTCCACTTATTTACAGCTACCAGTTCCAATATAATCCAGCATCTCTTTCCTTTTCCTCCTTCCCTCCCTTCCTTTCTTTCTTTTTCATAAAACATGTCCACTTAATTTTACTATTATCCATGCAAAAATGAGACTAATTCATGCTATCTCATTTTTATCCCGTTCTCATTGAATAATTAGTTGTTTTCGTTGTTAATTTTTATAATTAATCAATTTGGACTACAAATATCTGGAAAGTGGCTGAAAACTTGACATCCATCATCATGCTGACATGTTTCAATGCCCAGCTAAGAAAATTGATATTCACAAATTACAGGCCAACTACAATTTTTAGTTTTTACATAAATTCAACATAAAATAGTTTAAGAAAATGAAACACTGGAAGGCAATCTTACGCCACTCAAGTATATCGTTAGGTGATGGATGAGCAACAACATGGGGCACTGGCTCCTGCAAATGCATGATAAAGATTAAGCATTATCCAGTTGACATATTACAAAAATTCCAACATACTTGAAAAAGGAAAACTTTAAGTCAATACATCATAACAGCCAGTGGAGCTCCCCCATATTAAATTACATAGACTAATGAAGGATGCAAACAATTAATCAGAAAATCATATGCATTGCACAAACTTCAGGTATGCAACAAGATAAATGGATGTGTGCCATAAGTACTCACAGTGCTCTACCAGCTATTATACCAAATTATCAATAACAAGTACACTCAAAACGGCAGAAAGAAGAGCTAAACAAACCACAAAACAAGCATAATTGCATAGGTACACAGCAAAAGTAGCATGCTAGCACATGCATTACTTCTAAACACAACTTAAGAAGGAAGTAAGATGGTTTACTTTACAAAGAGCTCTATATTCCTTCTGGAGGCGCTTGATGCATGATTTCTCCGCCATTCAACAAATTTTGAACAGTATCAAGCAAAGATCTGCACCGTACTTTATTTCTTTGATCCGAACAATAATCTTAGCTGCCTGCTTAGCACTGATTGAGGATAAAAATATCAATAAAAAGATAGCAGGTAAGCTAGAGAAAATGACTATAAGAAATGCAAAAGTTCTCAATTTTTGTTACATTCTTGATTTGGGATCAGAGGGTCAATTCAAAGACATTAACTCAGCTGAAGCCATAAAATTTTTCACAAATCATGAGTTCTATGGGATATTAGAGATGGAGGAAACAGGAAAGGAAACATTCGCTCCAAGTTTCATATGACCTACCATTAGCAACTAAGAAGCATGAAGAACTTATGAGAGATAAATCATAAAACATGACCAATAAGTAAACTTGAAAACTTTGAATCATCACTTGCCACCAGAGACCTATAACAATTTCAATCAAATACACTAGTGCCATTGCTTAAATTTTATAGAATGATAACAAAATAACAGCGCCACCTATTTCCCATAGATCTTTTCCTAGTAGTAGATTCATCGTCCAGCAGTGGATAGCAGAAAATTTACTAAGATCCGTGAAGCATACCAAATTACCCCAATACAAGTATCATTGTACTTTGTTCTGTAAGTAACATAAAATTACGTGACTTTATCTGTGGACTACCAAGTGCCAGAAAATGACAGCAATCCAGAGTCAGCTAGTCTCAAATTATATTACTCCATCCCTTATTATAAGATCTTTTTAACTAAATTACGCAATTTAAGAAAATAGTTAAAATTAGTTAAAAGCAATTAATATGCAGCAAAAGCAGTTTTTTTCCAAATATACCCTTATATATAAATGAATAAATGTGAGAAGGTAATAGTGAGATGAATGAAGAAAGAGAATGCATGAAATACATTAAATTAGAAGTAAAATAAGTAATACTGCATTAAATGTTTAGAAAAAATCAAAGAGGATCTTATAAAAAGAGACAAACCCATTCAAAAAATTAGATCTTATAATAAGAGACAGAGGAAGTAACTATTAACAGCTAGTTAAAGTTTGTTCATTGTATGAAGCCCTGATCAGCCGAAATAGATAATTCTTTCCTCTAAACCTAAGTGATCCACCATTAGGCCAAAAAAGGGAATAGAAGCCAGTTATATCTACAGACTCAGATCTGAACGAGAAGCAAAGCTGTCCATCCAGTCACCTTCTACTATGAGTATTGCTGTGTGGGGGTTTTGCTGGCAAAAATGAATAATGTGGAACGGAAAACTGGTTCTCTGGGGGCTTACCCTTGTTCTCAAGTCTCAACATGGTGTTCAACACTATCTCATTGCTTATTCTGATCATTAAGCCCTAAAGGCAAGCAGAACCTAGCAATATCGGCAAACTGATATGCCCAAAAGAGAAGCAAAGATGAACATACCCTGCACATCCCCAAAGACGTGCAGGAAATATAAGTGTTGTGGGGGCCTTTCCGGGAAAGAACGAAATTTTTTTTCTTCTGCTGAACATTGGTTCCTTCGGAATTCATCCATGTCCTCGAAACAAGGCGTTACTTAATTGGACCGATCCTTCCCCAGCAGATCAGTTTTTGAACATGTTTCCAACTTTGACATCTTCTAAATATTTTCCCCTAAAATTTTATACCTTTCTTCGGTTTCTGCAAGACTGCAACTGCCTCATACTCATGTAACTCCACCCAATTATCCCGATTCACAAAACTAAAGTAAAATAAAATAAATAAAAACATAGGGTAACCGGTTTGTGTGTATAACGAATTTCCTTTTATCTCGAAAATGGACCATGAATTCTACAAAATTTGCCACCCACGAAGCAAAATTGCAAGATGAAACATTAAAGATGCAGCCTTGATTAGACGCCACCATTGATGACGTGAATAAAGAACTGAGAAGCATAAAATTCAAACGAACATACTCAAGTACAAAATCGATCAAAATCAATACAATAGTCAGCAGAGAGAGAAATCAAATAACAGACTTCTTTTGAAAATTGAAAGCTTCAGGCAGAGAAAGGAAATCGAATCGAATTAGGAAAAAAAATTACCTGAGATCTGTGTCTTGCAAATTCGACCTGGTTTCGATTCGAGCAAATAGTTACTGGGAATTCTGGCGTTATCTAATAATTTATTATTTATTTATTTTCCCCGTTTCGAAAGTGGAAACAAAGAGTACCGAGAAGTTGTTGGTAACGTTCTAAAACGGTGGCGTTGAAAATCGGGAGAGAAGGATCCGATCTGTGTCCATCGTTCAATTCAATGTCCCGTGCTTGCTTGTTTGTACACACGGGTCGACGCTGGAGTGACTTTCTGACAAGAAGAAAGCTTTCCTTTTGTTTAAAAGACCATTTTAGCCTTTATTCCCATAAAAAGACCATTTTAGCCTTATGTCTCTCCATCCAAAATCAATTGACCCAAAACAGAGACCACACGGATAATCAGATTGATCTAGTTGCCCAGAGAAAAAAGAGAGCTCCTTTCTTTGTTTTGGCAATGGTCTCTTAATTAATTTAAGCAGTTACACCAAATCAAGATTATTTATAAGCTATTGGTTTTCTAAAAATTTATTAGATTTATTAGATATCCAAAAAAGTAAAATTTAATTAAAATTATTTGGCATCCTTATTTTTAGGAGGTGTTTGGATGGAAACAAAATCATGATTTTAAAAATAATTTTACAGCATACGAAGTAAATATGTAGAAAAATTTATCTCGATTTGCGAAAAAATACTTTTAAAAAATACTGTTAAGCAAACCCAAACACCCTCTTAATACGAGTCACTAACCTAGAATATCATCTCTGAATAGTGTGTTTGCGCGAAGCGATTGGTCCAATTCTAAAAATGGGCATAGTGCCGAAAGATGATTGGTCCCTATCATTACCAACATTAGCTTAGCAATAAGGTTGAACATGAGCGACTTTTCTCCTTAGATAATTGAATAACGACTAATCAGATTATCTCTGTATTAATAATCAATATGCGAATTTCAGGGTCTACTGAAAGACGTCTTTTTCTCGGGTGATTTAAGAGTTGTTAGCACGCATTTAATATACAAATAAAGTAGATACAAATAACAAATAATTTTGTGTTCTAAAAAATAAATAATAGAACTATGCCATTAACAACACCCACTAGACGATCATATTAATTATTTTTAAACTTCCTGGGAATCAAAAGATTATGATTGCCTTGACTAAATTGATTAATACCTTTGGCCTTTTCCAAGAAAGTTAGAAATATAGTAGGATCACGTGCCTGATCACATGACCTTTCTGAAGTTTCTGTCACCAGGTTCACCAAATCCTAAGGCTAGACAACGCAAAAGGCAGCATGACAAGAGTTGAGCACATGATCAAACAGGCCTCAGATCTCAAACAGATTTCTGCCTCATTGTTATCAGAAAGAATATAAATCGACACCAATCCACTTCACCCTTGTCAATATTTCATCACTAGCACAAGAGACTTGAACCACAATGCAGCAAGTAACAAAAATCATCCAACAAGCCTGTAAGAATCAAAGCCCTCTACCTTTACTACCTACCATTACCAATACCATGAAGTGCCTCAGGTCCAGACCGCTGGCTGCTCTTGCTCTTACACTTTCACTGCTATTATCAACCTGGTCTCCTAGAGTCAAATCTAAGGCTATCCCATCTAAAGAAGTGAATTCTTTGCCCCTCGGCAAGACTTCATCTTCTCAGGCTGCACAAAGGAAAAACCCTTCAAGGCAGGTGGTGGATTCATGTTTCAGAAGGATACCTCCAAGCAAATCTAATCCCACGCAGAATAAGTAACACTTGATAGTTACTGCTAAATTTTCAAGCCTTTCAGTCATACACAGCTATCCAATGATTGACAAAGACCATCTGTGTTTCTATGACAGGTTTGATCCTCTCACAAATGGCGGATAGGACAGCATAAAGGTTACAGCAATAATAAACATATCTGTCCTGTTTCTTTCACTTCTTTTTAACTCTTTCATGTTTAAATTAACATAATAGATGGTTGTACCTGGGGTTTCACCTTTGGACTGTCATTTATTATATATATGCACTACGTTCTGCATTGTATTTAAAGTTTTGATGGCTAAGCTAGTTGAGTCCTTTAATGTGTGTGTGTGTGTGTGTAAATCAATGGGATTCGACATATGTACAAATAGACTGGTATCCAAATGAGCAGAATCACACACACACAACATAGCTCAAAAAGTTTGGTAAATATTTGATAACCTTTCTTAGCTTTACTAGCGTGAATGATAAAGAATATGGTAGATGGATTTGGGAAATACTGTCAACAAAAACTACTTTCTCACCCTGTGTATTCATAGTCTATACAGCTTAGTAAATGATACAAAATTTTATAAGCTGTGAGGTATCGTTCAAACCTTCACGCGCCAGATCTTTGAACCTCTTCCACCATGTTCAATGCCATACTATTCTGAAAAAACCCTGTCTTCCGATCTATACCTCATCTTATGCCTTCAATTTCTTCTGAGAAGCTTCAGACACATCATTTTCTCTTCCTCGTTTCTTCACAGATGCACCATCCTTGTTGAAACTTTCATTTTTCCTATTAGAGCTACCATCATCTCTACCAATTTGAGCATTTTTCTTATTTTTCTGCTTTTCTTTTTTTGATTTTCTCTTGGATCCAGATGTGCTCAAAAATGGAGCGGAAGAAGCTAAGGATTGACCAATCTCTTTACTCACTTCCTTAACAGTTTTTGGTTTTGAATTTTTATTTGATGTGTCAGCAAGAAAGCCACTCATTTTGGTTGACTTGTTATCATCGGAAGCAAATGTAGCGTAAAAATCTTTATAAGTTGATTCTTTCGATGTTTGTTTGGACCTCCAATGATCAGGTCTGGCAGCAAATCTGGAGAACACAACAGAAGCATAATTCATGAAGATTAACTTCAATAAAATTATAAAGCACACAAATAAACAGTACCTAGGCTCCAAATATCATCGCATTAAATGGTAGATGGTAATTCATAAGCAATGTAGCGTGAACAGAAAATAGCCAATGAAACTCATGATTGGACGTGCCATGTTTTTTTTAAAAATAATAATAATAAAAGGACGTGCAGTCCTTGTACCTTTTTACCAAGTTCTTCAATTATGTAATTTTACCGTAGGAACATGATAAGCGTGATTTTTGCAGGCAAGTATATGCTTTGCAGCATTACATGATTGGGTTTTTTTAAAAGTTTTTTTAACACTGTGATATTAATGGAGAATCTAACAGCAAAGATATAAGAATCTGCATCTAAATACAATCCTATTTTTATATGAAATTTGATTGATGCACCCTATTTATAGAGACCAAGCAGTTTAAAAAATATCCCAACAATGAATGGCAAGAAAATCTGGACAATATAAAACAGCACCGTAGCCAAGAACTTACCCGTCAACATCGAGTTTCCTTAATATGTAAGAGCCCTGCTTTGTCTTGGAAAGCTCACTTCGCACAGACAACAATTCAGACACTATAGCCTCTCTTAGCGACAGATTACTGGTGGTGAAGCACGTTTCAACAGTAAAAGAACCAGAAGGGTGTAATGCAATCTCTCCAAAATGCCCTCGTAGCCTTCAAAATAAATTACGAAAGATAAGGGCACTGACAGAGAATCTAAATAGACAATTTAAAATCTATTACATAATACTTTTTTCAGCTTGAAATCTTATAATGGTTACTAAAGAAAGAAATTGAAGGATCCAAGAAAATGAGCAGAAAAACCACCTAAAACGTTAGGGTGTGCAAAATAGACTCCGTCAATTCTCTTTTGCCAATTTATAGCCCTCAATATTTGGAAAACATCTCAACAGGTCTTCCTATTCATTATTTTTAGTCAATTAGTTTTCATCCTCATGGTTGAATTCAACCAATCCACCGATTTGCCCCATTGCAAAAGATTACATACTGAGAAACAAGGATGTCCTTCACATGGACGCAAAGTAACTAGTGAGACATTTTATCATTTCAACATAATAAAAGCTTCCTGATATGATTGGAAAACATACTTGTTAATTAATCTACGCTTCTGCTTTCCCGGAGCACCTGAACTTAGAAAGGCTTCAATAACCCGTGATCCCCCTGAATCCTTGGCTGCTTCAAGCACGTGATGATCTTCCATAGTTGTAATACTGGCGATATAAGGTTTTATATATTCCTGTCAATAAATTCAATTCATCAGAAAGCGGTAAATGAATATAATTTTATGCATAATTTGAATAAATCAGTCTACAAAGAATCTCTACATGAAAGTACCACTTTCCCTAATTATATGTCAAAGATTAACAATTTATGCCACATTGTAACAATGAATCTTTATATGGAAAAATAAATTCACGGCAGAAATCACTCCATCTCCATGCAAATGTACATCAAGAAAAAGCCATCTTAGAAAAATGGAAGAAGGTCCCCCTTCCCAGGAGCAAAAATATATTGGGCGGAGACTGAACTCTAGAGACAAGGTATTTACATACAGCAGGTTGAAATATTAAAAAGAGGGGGGGAGCTAAAGAGGAAAAAATACCTTAAAAATGAGGAAGAGCAAATATCAAATGGTGGTGGAAGAATAAAGGAAAGACAACACATAAACAAAAAAGATTGAGAGATAATGACAATCCCCACTCTGATTTTAGTTTGTCAAATAGAAGTGTGAAGAAAAACCTTTTCACTTTCCAGTTTTCCAAACTTATGCAAGAGTCTTAAACTTCGTCTTTTTTTAAGTGTCTCAAAGACTTTGAATAGTTAAAGTAACTTTTTATCCATAAGGAGGACGACTACACTGCATCATAAAAATTATGACACATATAAAACTAATACATAATTCGTCACTCATTAATTTCATCAACTATTGATTACATAATCATATTTCTCATGCAAACTTTATTTTTCAAAGGCATTTACCAAATTTCTATTTTCTTTGGTCCATATACGTGTGCACAAGAAAAAAAAATATGCTTCTGTACTCCGTTCTACTATTTTGTTTGACTGAAATTTGAAAGAAAATGCCAACACATGAATACTCAAACCGTTGCTTACACTTCTGAACCGGAATACTGTCTGCAGAATCAGAGAGCCAATGACATGCATTTTAGCACCACTATGCCAACTCCAATTGGACTTGTCTTCACAAGTGAAATAGTGATCAAGGAATAATAACCGTGGGATGATCCACTTTGTAGACCCATCCACTGAACACACTGTTTCAGCAAGGACTTGACAGGACTGCGAAAATGTAACAAGATATTGTTTAACTTTTTAAGAAGATATGAAACAAAATTAAGTAACTACCATAGCTTCAGTATGCTGTTGACACCTTTTCTTTGATTTTTTTTTTGTTGCTGCAATTATTGTGGTAAATTAATGTAGGTTTTGACAACACACATTAAATCAGAATTTTAAACACATTAGTATCAGAAATTTTATTATTGAAAATGCAACTGACGTACAAACCTTGTGTTCATGAATATGAAGCCTCTCGCTTGCAGCAATTAGTGCAGCAACAACCCCTGACCTTCCCATTTTGAAAAGACTTTCAATATTTGGACCAAGTTCTTCCCAGATCACCTCCATCTAGCAAATATAACAAATAGAAAACTAATAAATCTTTAAATAAACATCATAAAACTCTGCAAGGGAAAAATAAGAACACGTAATTAATTTGAAATGAATATGCTAAAGATAAATAACATAGAACCCAGTAAAACAAGTGGTGAACATATAATTGTAAAGGATCTCAAAGCGAAGTGTCAATGCTGTTAAACTATACAGTAGTTAGATACATACTTGATCCTGATTTCTCACACGAGAAATCAATGCCTGAATAACAAAATTCCCACACTCGTGAGATGATAGCTCAAACAATGAATTCCGGAATACTTTAGCAAACATAACATTGTATAAGGCCTCGGGAGATACTTCCAAAACAACCTGCAAAATTTCATGAAATACATTTAATTCCATATTTCTTTATTGAAGTATAACTTGATACCTTCACAAGACAATGCACAGGCACAAGACTATTAGGTATATAATAGCCCCACAAAGGGAAGCATCATACAAATTATATACAGGTTGCATGCATAAAATATCAAATGTTCAGACCAGTCTACTGAGGAATATTTTTATGAGAGAGAGAGAGAGAATCATCTATAGTACTAAAGTTAATACGAAAAATTATACAGAGAAAGAATCATCAATAGTACTTAAATTAAAATGAAAAATCATACACTAACAGTTCTGAGAGATTATGCTTATGGAAGTGTTAACTAGGACTAATGAAGCCAGTTTGCTTTTATACAGACACCTATAACAAAATTGAACATATAAGATACAGAAAGTTTAAAAGGAATACATGATTATATGAAAATAAAACTAAAAGAATCATCAACATAGTAATCAACTAGTTGCATTATTTTGCTTGCCCTGATATAACGTTGCTAACCTCCATTAGACGGCTAGATGCGGGTTCTTTCAATAACTTCACAAGCTCTCGTACCCTTGCTGTTTCAATAAGATTGCCCTCTGCAATATTTTCTTCTTCACAGCCAATAAGGACAGGAATGACGTGAAACAACTCTTCATCATTCCCCGCCAAGAGCTTTAAAGCAGTCTGCCAAAAAGGAAACAAAATCCTCAATGAGGAAGTAAAAGAGGGGGCCCAAAAAAAAAAAAAACACTAAGACACTGTGAGCAATAGGTCTAACCCAAGAAGGTGGGGGGGGGGGGAAAGACGACGACGACAACAACTAGACACAATAAGGTTTCTCAAAAGAAGGCTAGAATCAAAATGTTTCATCATCTTACTCATCCTAGTTGAATACTATCAAAAGTCGGAGGTGCAAACAATACAAAACACCACACATGCACTCTGCTCTCAAACAAAAGAAGAAGAATAAAAAATACATCTATAAGTGAAACAGACCGCAGGTTTAGATGTTATAGGAGTAATCATTTAATTAAGGAAAAATGAAATCAAAAAGCGTGCCTGAAGAACTAAACTGCTAAACTGATCAACTAGCAGCGTCTTGCTAAATTCTTTGACATGCACTAAGATCTCTGACACAAGGAACTTTAGTAATTCTGGAAATCCAGGCTGAAATTGTGCTGGATCATCTTCTTTTGAAGGAAATGTCTTCAAATTCAATCGATCTGCTACATTTGTTGCTGATTTTGATACATAATACCCACACTTATCAAGTGGTACTCCTTTACAAAGGCAAAGAAGACTACGAAGCACATGGGAACCATAGCAATTACACATCACATCAACAGAATTAGCAGCAACCACCTGCCAAAAAGACAAGTATACATATGTAAGCAACTCTAATTCCTAGTAGAAGACGCATAAGACTATTGCCATATTTCGTAGTAAGAGAAGGCAAAGTAATCTACTGAAACTAATGCCAGGAGGCATGCAATAGTATCTGGCAGCCAGCACAAAACCTAGACTTAAATGTTTTAGTAGCAGAATGATATCACTTATACCTTGCATATCACAGTCAAAGCCTCCTCAATCAAAGGATGACCCTCGTGATGTTCAAGATGAGCAGCTAAAGATTTGATGGCTGTCTCAGCTACATGAGAACCAGATCTATCCATTGCAATAAAAGGGAAATCCTTTGTACAGCTTTGCAGGAAAGAGCAAAGGTTGTCTACATCGCAGGCCTCAAGGAGTGATTGCAGAGTGTGGCTTATAATATAATCAGTTGCAAGCTCAAATTCTTTTCCCCTGGTTTCTTCAAGAGCATTACCACATATAACTGATCGTTCCTCCAGGTCAACCTCATTACTTTCAAAGAGATTAGCAATTTCTGAGAAGTATTTCGCTGTTTCAGGATCAACCTGTTTCCTACAGATATCACATAAATTATGAACATTCTTTTCATCAGGTATATTTGTAAAAATTGGCAGGTGTACTCATATCAATATGCTTAATGCCAGAGCTAAGAATTTAATATGGAGACAAACTCATAGTAAGCCAACCATTTAATGAGCCAATACCTAATACGAGATGCCTGGGCTATCTTTCTGTCTTTCAAACTTTCCTCCTTCCCCGTTCCTCTTCCAGATTTATGTGGATTGTCTCTGTTGAAGTCAACTTTCTCTTTCTTTGCCTTCTTCATCCGTTTTTTACTTTTGCGTTGTTCATACGAATCATACTCTTCACCCATAGAGCTCGCCTCCACCATGTTACAGGTTATCTTCCACTCGATGGCAATGGTTTTAAATCAACAGAAACCAGATGGGCTCTGTGATACAATTGAACGATTAAAAGAGTCTAGCGTATGTTTAGCAGTGAATGCAAGTATTCAAGTGATAAACAATCAAAATCAAAAGTGTACATCAAAACTTGTTCTATCGAGCATATTAGAGTCTAAGATTAATAGCTCCTAGCGATATGGTCTGACAGCCAAAAAGCTGAATATTTTCTATGAGACTGCATTCTCCTAAATTTTTCTTTCCACACTTCACAAGAATCAGGTTCATTATGAACCATCCAACTAATGAAGCTAGACTCCAACAAATGAACCGTAAAACACTAATATACATTAAAAATTAACATAAAGCTTGTTTCAGTGTATAACAAGAACAAAGCTTAGCAAAGCACTTCATGAAAAGAATATTGGAGAATTGAATAAACCGCAAATGAAAGACAAAGCAATGGTTTATGCATTGCAAGGTTTAAATAGAAGTAGGCCAATGAAAATCCGAAGTTGAGGAGGGTAGAGGAATTGAAGTAGAGCAGTTAGAGCATTCGAGGGAAGTAAACTAACGTATAGAGAAGAGCTGAGGGACGAAGAGTGCGTCGGAATCACTGATGGCGGAGGAGCCGACTGACTGAAGCCAGGCCTGGGGAGTTATCTGGGTGGCGTGACGCCTAGTTCTTGCAATGAGGCAGAGGGAAAAAGTAACGAGCCCTCGCTTCGGTGTAATGCTTGGAGACCTTTTTTTTTTTTTTTTGCCGGAAATACTTATAATCATTTAAAAATTAAAACATTAAAACAATTAAAAAAATAGATATCTTTTTTTGCCAAATAAAAAATAGAAATCAAGATGGGATAATTGTTAATATTAATAATTAATAATACTTATGAAATACCGTATATAAAATGTTTGATTTCTTTTGTTTGTGCTAATTTATTTTATCCATCTATTATATTAATTTTTTGTGCTTCTTGCCAAAATTGTTATTTTTCATAATTTTAAATAAATAATCGATGGCTCACGAAAAACATATGATGCCCTACGTGCCATGTCCTTGTTATTGATATTTCACCTCACGGACAATGTGGTATAGCAACTTTCTCTTTGAAAAAATGCTGCATGGCAACTCCTGCTTCAATTTTTTTTTTTTTTGCTTGAGCATGCTTTTATTAGATGTAATTCCGTAAGAACCATTATCGAGCACTAAACTCTTCTATTAAATGGGAAGTGATGACTGATGCTAAAAGGGTTGGTGGAATGGGCTTCAGGAGTTTTCAAGCTTTTAATAAGGCTTTACTAGCAAAAACAGCTTGGAGAATCATAAAGAATCCTAATGAACTATGGTGCAGGATTCTGAAAGGAATTTATTTTCCTAACTCTGACTTTATGAATGCTAATAAAGGTGGCAAGGCTTCGTGGTGCTGGTCAAGTATTATTGAGGGCAGAGAACTTCTAAAGAAGGAATTGTTTTTGGAAAGTTGGAAGAGGAAGTGAAGTCAGGGTGTGGTGTGACAGATGGATTCCGGGCCTCCCAAATGAGAAACTAAACTGTGATATAGTGAGTGATGAAGACAAAATGCTGAAAGTTGCTGATTTAATTAAGGAGGGCAGATGGGATCTTAGTGCTATTGCTTCAAGAATCTCTGCTGAAGAAAAAGAGAAGATTTTACAGATAGAAATCCGTCTTTCTAATAGTAAGGATGAGGCAATTTGGTTGAAGTGCAGGGATGGAAAGTATAGTGTTAAATCTGGCTATCATGTTGCTAAGGAAGAAGTGAGAGGAAATCGCACAGTCTCAAAGCCTGGTAATTCCCATCTGATTTCCAAACAGCTCTGGAATTTGCTATGGAAGTTACATACCCCCCAAAAGTTAAACATTTCTTGTGGCGCATGCTTAATGATGCTTTAGCAACTAAAGCTTCCCTCTACAAGAGGAAATGTGCCTCAAATGAGCTTTGCTCAATCTGTGGTTTGGAAGCTGAAACAATTGAACACCTGATATTACTTTGTCCTTGGGCAAGTAGGTGCTGGTTTGGGTGCTCGTTATCCTTGAGGATTGATAGGTCACAGATTACTAGCATCAGGAAGTGGTTTGAAGATCTGATGTTAGGAAATAAAGGCTTGAATGAAGAAGAAAAGGCTTTAGTTGCTGCTCTTTGTTGGGGTATCTGGAAGGCTAGATGTGATTGGGTTTTCAATGAGGATAGCATTAATGGTGAGAAAGTAGTGACTATGGCTTCTGGTTTGGTTAATGAAGTATGGAGTGTGAAGTCAGTTCTGAACAATAAAGTAAATGGTAGACAAGAGACAAGACCTACAAGGAATATTTAGTGGATTTT
Source organism: Neltuma alba (assembly GCF_004799145.2). NCBI lineage: Eukaryota > Viridiplantae > Streptophyta > Magnoliopsida > Fabales > Fabaceae > Neltuma > Neltuma alba. The sequence continues at coordinate 785,873 of NW_021636029.1, read as the reverse complement.
ACCAGAAGAAGGCACGGTGAAGATAAATGTTGATGGTGCTTTTCTTAAACAAAATGGATGTGCTGGTATAGGAATTGTTTGTAGAGATAGTGTAGGATGTTTCTTGGGAGGTTATGGGAAGAAGCTTGTGGCCCAGACTGCTTTGGAAGCAGAATGCCTGGCTTTTAGAGAGGCAGTTTTGATTAGTAAAAAGTTCAAAGAGTGCAAGATTTGCATTGAAACTGATTGTGAAATTCTCTTTAAGCAAATTGCTATGTCCTCTACTGAAGGTTTTGAATGGCAATGTACCTCTGTGTTAACTGAAATACTGTCACTAATTGAGAATAGGCCAGAGATTGTGTTTTCCTTGGTATCTCGCCAAGGTAATGGTGCTGCAGACTTTATAGCAGCTTCTTGTAGAAGGGGGTTGGCACCCAATGGGTGGCTGGCAACAGTTCCAACTCCTTTGGAGGATATCCTTTTGGCTGATTCAATTGGTTGCGGGAAAAAGGATAGCATGGAGATGCAGAATGATTTGTTCAGTCGGTCTAGAAGAAATGGAAGAACTTCTCAACCTGATGTGGCTTATTCTAATCGGGTTGGTATTGGTTGATGCCTCGTTTCTGTTAGGTAGTTTGTTTTACTGTTGTGTGAGGTGTGTGTAGGCTTGATTGTTAGTTTGTGTGTCTGTTTTTTGGTGAGTTTTTTGGTGGGCTAGGTTTTATTGTTAGATTTTCTTGAGTGTCTTTTTGGCTTCGGCTATTGGTGTTTGTACTCTTTTTTTTACTATCAATAAAATGGACTCTATTTTGTTAAAAAAAAAAATTAACTAAACAGGCTCTTTGTTCGTGACTCTGGACAAATGAGTCCCAGAATTGGGAGATGGGCCGACGAGGCCCAAACGAATAAGTAGGTCAGTTAGAGGCCCGTCTAGATTCATGATTTCATCCTCCCTCCTTTTTTTGATGAAGTGATTTTATTCCTTTTTTTTTCCGCAGGAGAAGGCCACAGCCCAAAACAAAACCAAGATAAGTGGGGATCAAATCCCATCCAATCTTCGTCTCACAGGGTCGAGGATGGGACAGCGCCAGCGACATTGAGGTTGCCGTTCTGGGTGATCCCTCTCAGACCATTTTCTTTTTTCATAAGCATTATCATGATGATTCAAGCATGATCTAGCCACTAGAGGCGCTGAATCATGACTGAAGACGAGTAATTTTTTTTTTTTTTGGTGACATTGAAGACGAGTAATTACTAGTAATGAAGGGTTGTTCTTTTAAGGCCGCTAGCAATCTTTATCATGTCAATCAAAAAAATGTTAATGTTGCCGACCTAATTGTTAAGTTGATTTTAGTCATAAATAAGACTTATTTCTCGCATTTATTAATTTTTTTCAAATTACTCCTACAGATACTTCCCCAACCATAATCAAATAAGTAAGGAGAGAGGATATTGAGAAAGATGATTTTGGTGTCTTAGAAAAAATATGTCATATTTCTTATAAATAACTAACTTACAACAGTTTTTTAATCTAATTAAATTAGTTAAATAGGTCTTGTATTAAGAATTGAAGAGGTAATTTAATAAAGGGCAAACGCGATGCATGTTGAAGGGACGAGGGAACAACAAAAGTAACGAAATGTCTGTATGCAACAACCACTGAAGTCAACAAAAGGTTTGTGGTGACATTAGATTATACTCATGCTTAAACGTCAACCGGATTTATCCTACTCTTCCGGTTTTAGATATAAGATCTTTGTATTAGCATATATAAAAGTCTTATATTTAAAATCAAATAAATACTTTACTGGTGGGGTACGAGTCCTTTCACGTTTTTGTTTTTTTTCTTAAACTGATATTTTTTAGTACTATTTTTAAAATATAGTGATATCATATGATTTATGTAACTGATGTTATTTGATGAGACAAGGGCTTGTTTGTTTCATTCAGGGGGTGTTTGGATAGAAACAAAATTATAGTTTCAAAAGTGTTTTTACGGTTTACGAAGTAACTATGTGAAGGAATTTGTCTCGTTTTACAAAAAAGTGCTCATGAAACCATAGTTTGGAGGGTGTCGATCATAAAGTGGTGAGTGGCAAACATAGAAGATGAATAGTAAAAGAAGTGGGGCATCCCTTAGCTACAATGGGTTCAAGTGATTTGTCTTCGTTCCTGTTAAGAAAAGTTTCGAATTCAATAATTAATTTTAATCAGAGAAGCTGTTAGGACCTAGGAGGGCTTTCACACACATGTGGGATCTGATCCGGTTTATTTTGAACTAATCAGATTAACGTAGCTTCTGGAAAACTTTCTTGTTTATGCCAAATTTAAAAGGTTTTCGTATACACTCATCAGCATCATAATCCTCTTAGTAAAGTAACGTTACTAATAATTTATTAAATTAGGTGTAATTTCGCCCAAGTTTCAGCTTTCCAATGTTGTGTAATTTGGTTACTTTGTGTGAAAGCTGTTGCTAATTTAATAAAATGAACCAAAACAATTAATTTTCACTATTAAGACGAATAAAATGAAGAGAATGAGATTGCACCAAATTTAAAAAATTATGAATGAATTACATTACTAAAAAATTAATATTAAATATACTTGAGAAACAAAATTAAGATGCTGGGCGATAGTTTAGCTTTCCTTTAAAAGAAAACTCTGGAGGATGTGGAGATGAATTAATGTCAATCCTCTGTTGATTTTACCAATGAGTGCGGTCAATTTTAGTATTAAATTAATTATTTTTATTGTTATACTACTCCTGATTTTAATTATAAGACATCGTTTATAGTCTTATAATTAGAATCTGAGAAAGTATATGATTTCATTTCAGAAAAAGTAGTACCCAAAAGATTATGCTTATTTCATATTATAATTTTTAAAAAACTATAACAATAATAAGTCCTATTATATTATTATTTATTAGTTCCACATCATTCTATTCTAATAAAGAACTCTTCTGAGTCCTCACATACTATTAATCAAAAGATTTAGGATGATGATTTTTTAAAAATGTATTTCTGATTTTTTTATCTGCCTTCAACTTGACTTCTTTTTTTTTTTTAAATCAATGTCTAATCTATAGATACCACAGCAACATGTCTTATTATTCGATCATCATACTGTGTCAATTTTAAATCAAATTATAAAAATAAAATAATATTTGAATACAATTTTAATTTAGAGTCTAGAATTTCAGAAATGAACATCCTTTGATTTCTTTTAATGGTTGTTTGAAAGAGGATAAGCAGAGAAAGCAGCAAATAGGAAAGCGCGAGTCACGGTTCGAGGGAATGCAGATTCAAAGATTGAAGCAGACAAAATTAAACTGATTGAGAATTAAGATACGAAGAAAATGGCGAAATTGACGTGATAGTTAGCATGTCATTATATGGAATTAAATTAATATTAATAATAGATTCGAAGGAAAAAGATTTTTCAAATTTATTTATTCCCTCTCACTTTGATAAGTTGGCATAATTAGTTGGCACTAGAATGTATTAGTGCCCCACCGAATTTCCCATTTGACCATGCACATGCACCCAAGTTATGGCCAACTCCTTTCCAAAAAACTATTATTAAAAATTAAAATAGTTTATAATTACGGACAATTTTTAAGAAATTCATTTCAGCAATTTTATCTTCTTTTCTCTCAAATGTCCTCATTAATAATTTTCCAGGAGGAAATCAAGAAATGCATAACAAAAGGTCTCTACTTATTGTTCATCTGTGTGTGTGTGTGTGTGTGTTTGAGACAAGATGAAATGTATTACATATATCTCTATACATTTATTTATAGCAATTAAACATGTGTTTGAGTGTTCTTTTATTTATCTTATATTAACAATTTTTAACTAATTATAATAATTATTAATAAAATAAATATGTAGTAAAATTAATACAAACGTACAAATTAGCAAGCAACTCAAAAGTAAACTATATTCATCAAATTCTATTACCATTTATAAATTACTATATCTCTACAAAAATTATATAATGATTGATCATTGATTTATGTCAAATTAAAAAAATATTTTCTTTATTTCATTCGAATAAGTAAGTCCCCACATACAAGTACTAGCAAATGCCTCATTCTCCATCTTTTTAAGTGGGAGACAGTAAATACTTTTACTCATTGGCCCAACAAAAGAAAAATAAATATATTATCTAATTATTTTTACCCGACAGATTAAAGAGTTTTCTCTTTTTCTTTTTTGCAGATAACTAAAGACTATTTTCACTTTCATCACCAACTTTGAATAAAAAGGACATCTTATACTGATTAAAAGTCTCGCACAGGGCCATATTGTCGATCCAATCCACGTAAGAGAGAGATTGGAAATACTTCTCGATTCCTACCCATATATGCCATGAAACGTTTTTTATGGTAAAGAAAATTAAAAATGTCAGGAAAAGAAAAGCAGAGACAACGACAAAACATAGAGGCGCGCAAACCAAAATAGTACTCTTTTTTTTTTAATGAAAACTGGATTCAAAAGAAACAAAAGTACAGCCAAGTTAAACGAGATAATACTCGTCATCAAGCTCCTTCTCCTGTTGCATAAGAGGTGGAGGTTGATCAATAAAATAGTACTCTTTTGATCTTAAGATTCTTTTTAGTAGCATATAAAATAAATATGTAAAAAAATTTATCTTGATTACGAAAAAAATTATTTTAGTAGACACTTTTGATAATACCTAAATGCCCCTTAAATTTAAAAAGTGTCTATGACCCGATTTTATTTAATTCAATCAGATGATTGCATAAAAAAAACTTATATATCAATACAGATAAATTTTTTTAATGACATGCACTACTATATAATACCACAATTTGTGCTGTCTGGCTTCAAATGGTTTAATTCTAATTAATTAACCATTCAATTCAAATATTTTACGACAACGTGCTGTGGAGATTAGGATAAAGACATCCTCTAGAATTTTGTTTTATGTTATATACTCCTCTGGTCCTTAATATAGAACCCAATTCTTGAGTTGGTTTTGGTCCTAAATATAAGACTCATTTCTCATATTTATCAATTTTCTCTAAATTACCCTTATAGATACTCTCTCAACTATAATCAAGTAGAAGAGGGAAAGGGGGTATTAAAAAAGATGATTATGGTGTTTTAGGAAAAACGTGTCACATTTCTTATAATTAACTAACCTACCTAACTTCTTTAATCTAATCAAATTAGTTAAATGAGTCTTATATTAAGGATCAGAAGAGTATATATAGAGAGAGATCTGCTGCGTGTCTACATCTTGCAGACGCTTCTTGCCTTGCCTGCATATATTCGATGATATTGTGCTGATCTGTTCGAGCAACGAATAAGCCTAAAAAAAAAAAAAGAATAATCCTCAAAATCTTTTTTCGTTTAGCTTCTCAACCAATCAAATTACTGCTGTCCATGGCTCCATGTGATGCTTTCTGTTCCCGTCTCCCCGGTGCATGGCTTCCGGTCCGTATGCATTTTTTATTATTAAAAAAATAAATTTAATTATTCTATATGTTAGAATGAGTACGATTTGGATATTTTATGGAAAAAAGAAATTAATAACTTGTTTAATTAATTAAATAAATGATCCAGCTAGCCACAATTAAACAAATACTCCCCCAGTATGTATTATAAGCACATAATAAGAATTTCACATAAATTAATAAAATCAGACAAATTAGTTATTTATTATAAAATATCATAATCACCTTTGATAAAAATTCATATTTTAGACGAATTTGGTTAATTAGTTTGGAAGTTTTTTAGTTAGTTAGTGACTATGTAGAAGGAAGTTTAGAGAGTCAGTTTACTTTTATCCTAAATGTTAAAAGAATTTAATATTATCTCTGATTTTAATTATAAGAATTTATTTGTAAATTATAAATAATGTCTTATAATTAGAACCACAAATAGTATATCTTATCTCTCATATTTGTATTTGTTTTTCAAATAATTTATTGCGCAAGGAATGGATAAATGTATAAGTGATGTAGGTGGGAGATGAACAGCCATTGGTATGAAAGTTGCAGCAATAAAGTGCAGCGTATGGCTTCAAAAAGCCAATAATTATGGCCCCAAGGCTTTACAACTTGCTTTGCTTTTGTGCTTTACAGATCGACCGAGGCTTCACTATTAAAGCTATTCAAAACTATATTCGAAACGTGATATTCTGATAAGTAATAAAATATTTCTCTCTCATTTTTAAATTCATGTTACCCTCACCCCCATGTTCTCACTTTAGCTTTTCAACATTGTTTATTGCTATAATTATCTTACGATTTATCCTATTAATTAAGTTAAATTTAAACATTTTCTCATGATCATTTCAAATGAAGTATATATAAATGTATCTTATGATTTGTACTGTTAATTAAGTTAAATTTAAACATTTTCTCACGATCATTTCAAATGAGGTATATATAAATGTTCCAGACTTCGAACGTAAGATTTTAAAAAAAATTTATTATATTCAAACTCACAATGCAGTCATCTCTTTCTATTCTTAACGATTATGAGACTAGTGAAATATATAGATTGAAATCAGCTAAATTTAAAACATCGGAAAGCCATAGTATTATTAAAAAAATAAAAAATACAAAAGGTACTATAATGATTTAATTTGTCTGATTATGGATATAGTAAAACATAATAAAGTCAAGTGTGATCTGTATATGCCCACTTGATAAAGAGCTTTTGAATATTAAATTATGTAATGCGTTAAAAGAAGAAAGAAAGGAGTTGAAAAAGGTAAAGACATGCATAGTCAATTGTTATATTTACGTTTGATTAATGTATATTTATGTATGACAAGCTACAAATAGTAACATATAAAAAGCAAAGAACATATCCAAAGTTGAGGCCTCATAATTATATTATTATAGCATCTGATGCTTGCCCCATTTAGAATCCAAAACATGCATTGGAAAAGCCTTTCTAAACAATACACTAATTTATTGATTAGTAGTTAATACTCCAAGTTGTAATTTTTTTTATAAGAGAATAATTTTGAAGGTGTTTTTTTTTATAATCCTATTTATAAGAAATAAAAAGCCTTTTGTTTGGCTAGTGTATTTATAATAATATTCCTTTTATACCCACGTTAAAAGAAGGACCGTAATTACATGCACTCATATATACCAGCATAGTTTAACTCCTCATGTAAAAGGTGTTATTAAAGCCCATTAGATAATGGTATTTATAAAAAGAAATTTTTATTTCTGTGCCATATTTATAGATTTTATCCTATTTTAACTATATTTATTAGCTTTAATAAACTAATTACTTCATATCTTATAAAAATAAACCAATGAAATAGTAATTAGTTTTTGATACAGACATGGGATATACACTCTCTCTCTCTCACACACACACACAAAACAAACTAAGGATGTAGACAAGTAAATATACTATTTCATGGAAATTATCATAATGGTTCAGCCATATATCGATGCTGTGAAAAAAAAAAAAAAGAATATAACGGAAAATGTGTCAGATTATCTGTAAACAACGGTTATTTATTTCTCCAGAAATTGTGCAGACAAGAGTCACAAGACCAGAGGAATAACTGCTGTATAAAAATTTAATAGAATGGAAACTATCATACAAAAAAAAAAAAATACTGAGAATGACAAAATAATACATCGAATATGTCAGAACGGTCATATATGTCCCCATGATTGTTGAGATTCCAAATGATGAAATTCAATTAAATATTGAAACTTATGTTAAAATAGACAAATTACCGCACATGCATGCATCATGGAAAAATGGAAAAAAATAATTAAAAAATTGAATGATTTAAACATGATTATTCGTTCCTTTTTTAAAAAACAATTAAAAAGATGAAAGGTGCCAATTGTTAAACCAGATATGACATATAGCTGACAAAAATTTACAGTAGTGTATGAGATGTAATTCTCAGATCCATCACAGAGTGCATTACTAAACGCGAAGAAAGGGGACTAAAAGTTATTTATTTAAGTTGTGATTCAGTCATTAAAGTTATATGGGTCCTTTCTTTTATTAATCTTTTACTATCTCCGATCTTAATTATAAGAGCCATTTGACTAATTTGAGGAGATTAAGGAAGTAAATTGAATTAGTTATTTGTCCTAAATAGGTGTTATCTTTTTACGGAAAAAAATTAAATGTTTGAAGATAAACGATATATATAATTACCGGTAAAATATATTATCACTCCAGAATTAACCAGACAAAGCCAGAAAAAAAAATATTATCCTCTTAAATTATTTGTTTCGGAAAAATGAAAAATGAATATCCTGTAAGATAGCGGATCCCATGCATGCAACCACTCTCGCTTTAACAGGTGAGAGGCCGTAAAGTTGGACTTTGTTAAAAGAAATAACTTCAGTTTATAAATTAAGTAAATTAGTTTAAGAAAAAACAATAAACATAAATTAGATAGATTAGTTTAAAGAAAAATAATAGGCATAGAGGGAAAATTGGGGATAAATCCCCATTAAAAATTTAATTGGTAAAAAACACCTAAGGATTTTGTGCAACTTAATTTCTTTTATGTGCAACTTATCTTTCCTTGTGTGCAATGTATCTTTCCTTATATGCAATGATTTTTCTCTGTGCAAGTCGTCTTTCCTATGTGCAAACTAATTCCTTATATTCAAATAATATTTTGTGCAAACTATCTTCCTTTTGTGTAACTTATCATCTTTTGTGTGCAACTAATGAACTAATCTTTCCTTGTGTAATCAATCATCATAGGTCCTATTTACTAATTAAATTTTCAATGAGGGATTTATCCCTAATTTTCCCAGACATAAAAGACAAAACATATTAATATTTTATATTTAAAATAAAATCTAAAACCATGATTAGCCACTGTATATTAAAGATGGGAGGAAGGGTTTTTTTTTTTTTTTGAATCAATACTGGATTACAGAACATTATAAATAAGGTCCAACAAAACCAAGTTTCCTCCCTCACCTTTCCCCTCATACCTTTCATTTGGTGAGATTGAACCATCCACCTCCAGTATGATAAAGTTATGGTGGAGTTCGTTGGTGTAATCCTTTCTGCTGAGAGTGTTGGAATAGAAGGGGAAGGATCATTTTCTTCATGGTGTGAGTGATTTATGGAATATATAATAAATTAAATTTTTGAACCAATTATATTTATCCTTCTAACATTTAAACATGCTGAAATTTGCTGGAGAACAAAATTACCCGGTGTGTAAGGAGTACCGCTAAATCCTTCTGATTTAGGTTATTTTTATTTCAGCCCTTATGATGGCATAATAATTATTCAAATCAGAAATATAATTAATTGTATCAGTTACAAAATGACAAAATTGATAAACAGAATAAAAATGACACTAAAAATTAATGAAATAAAAAATGAATAAAATAATTAAAAAAAGACTTCAAAAATAAAAAAATTTCGAACAAAGACCTGTAACAATATTAATATTACTTTTGATAACAATTAATAAGTAAATGATAGCAATTTTTGTGAACGGTTCCCTATATGTAGTTTTTACTGAAAAATAATCTACTTAGTATATATTTTAAAGGGAAAATGACAATAAAATACCACTTGAATTCCAAAAAGACAAACAAGACACCTGAATAAGCAAAATGACAAATAGGGTACTGGGTACCAATCTGGAATTCATATTTTCGGCCAAAAGACCAAAATGCCCTGTCTGAAAGTGAGAGAAAGGAGAGAGGAAGATCGACACTGATGAAATGCGGGAAGAAGGAAAGAAGAATGTTGGAAATGCTATTATCTTACTCGTTCGCATCACCATTCTGTAGAGATTGTTGATTTGGTGGGTTTTGGTTGTGGGAAAGAAGATTTGTAGTGAGAGAGGGAGTGAACCTGTGGGAAAGATGAAGCGGAAATCAGAAAACAATGACAAGCAATTACGTAACGTAACTGCTGTCATATGCCTGCTGGTTTTTGGTAAATCCCATTACATGAATGGTAAATTTTACTATACATGTAGTTAATTATAAAAGTTAATAATTCAATGTTTATTGTGACGCACTTCAGGTGTGCGTTCACTGAATGATTTATTTATGTTTATAAGTTGCCTTTCCAGTGAAAACAGGTTTACAAAACCCATTGAAGAAGTAGTCACTTTCACTATAAAAGTTGTGAATCACATTATGTGTTTTGTAAAATTCAGTGTGAAATTTTATTGGTGGTGAAAAGTAAGTTACTCATCCTCCAAAAATATGTTGCAAAACCTATTAACAAAGTGGTAACTTTTACAACAAAAGTTGTAAATCCCAGTATATGTTTTGTAAAATTCAACGTGAAATTTTATTGATTTTTACAAACAAGTTGCCCATCCCTTGAAAACTGGTTGCAAAAGCCATTTAAGAAGTGGTTATTTTCACTATAAAAGTTATAAATATTACTGTGTGTTTTGTAAAATTCAGTGTGAAATTTTATTGATTTTTAGAAACAAGTTGCTCATCCCCTGAAAAGAGGTTACAAAATTCATTTAAGAAGTGGTAATTTTCACTACAAAAATTGTAAATATCACTCTATGTTTTGTAAAATTCAGCATGAAATTTTATTGGTTTTTAGAAACAAGTTGCCAATTCCTTGAAAACATGTTACAAAACCCATTGAAGAAGTGATCATTTTTATTACGAAAGTTGTAAATCTCACTATGTGTTTTGTCAAATTTAGTATGAAATTTTATTAGTTTTTAGAAACAAGCTGCCCATCCCCTGAAAACAAGTTGCAAAACCCATTGAATAAGTGGTCATTTTTACTATGGAAGTTATAAATCCCACTATACGTTTTGTCAAATTTAACGTGAAATTTTATTAGTTTTTACAAACAAGTTGTTTATCTCCTGAAAACAAGTTGCAAAACCCATTAACAAAGTAGTCACTTTCACTACAAAAGTTATAAATCATAATATGTGTTTTGTAAAATTCATAATTAACTACATGTATAGTAAAATTTACCATTCACGTAATGAGATTTACCAAAAACCAGCAGATATATGACAGCAGTTAGAGGTGTGCATGAGGCCCGCATGCCCAATAAGCCCGCCCGAGCCCGCAAGAAAAGCGCCCAGCCCAGCCCGATAAAAAGCTGCCCAAGCAAAAATGGGCATCTTCGGGCTGGGCTGATTCACGGGCAGGGCAGGGCCACGGGCAAGGTATACTGCCCTGCCCATTTGGCCCTGCCCGAAAAATATATAATTATATATATAAGATAATATTATTTTAAGCAATTATCTCTTTTGTTTTGGCCAAAAAATTAGGTAAAATTAGAAAAAATGAAAGGAATATAAAATTATAATTATATAAAAGAGCTAAATATCAAAATATAAGATTCATATGCTAAATTACTCCAAGTCAAATTTCCTTCTTTTTCTCTTACATCCAATTTTTTAAAACAAAAAAAAGAAAAATAAAACCACCTTTCAAATTTTGTGCTTTCACATGATTATAAGAATCTGCCAACTATATAAATAAACTAAGGAATTGAACTACTGATTTAGCTTGATTATTAAATGTTCTAATTATTAATATATTTTTTTACCCCCCATAAGAAATTGAAAGTTGAAGAACAAGACTACATAGGCCTTATATATATATATGAGTGATAGACTCATTCGTGATAATTTTTTTCCTCTCACTTGTCTCAAAACACGATAATTGAATTTTTTTTTTCTACATATGATATAAGGCATAGTGTCATTATGCTGGGCAGAAAAGCCCGCCCTGCCCAGCCCATCCTTGCCCTGCCCAAAATGGTTAGGGCTCTACTACTGGGCAGGGCCGGCAGCGGGCTGTGTAACATCCTAAGTTTAATCGGGTTTTGATAGCCTCTTTTGGGTTGATTTTGAGGATAGATTAGTGATTTAATCTTGATCTTGGTGTTTAGGTTGGATTTGAGGTTGGTTGGAGGAATAGGTGAACGTACCCCTTTCAGGGTATATTCGCCGCGGCGCACCGGGAGTTTCAGAGGGGAGTGTCTTCTCGGGAAGGTTTGGCCGCGGCGAAGTCTAGGGACGCCGCGGCGAAGTTACTCAGGTGAGCGAGGCTTCCCTTTCGGGAAGGTTTCGCCGCGGCGAAGGTAAGGGCACGCCGCGGCGAAGTTCTTCTGGGCGAGCGAGAGTTTCCCCTCGGGAAGCTTTCGCCGCGGCGAAGATTGGGGTTCGCCGCGGCGAAGTCAGGTTTTTCAGGCGACTAATTCCTCTCGGGATTAGTTCGCCACGGCGAAGATGGAGTTCGCCGCGGCGAAAGGTCGCGAATCTATATATTCGCGAGAGCAGTCAGTGTGCGAAAAATAAGAAAATCTGAGGAGGAGAGAGGAGCTCTGCTAGGGTTTCGGTTTTGAGGCTTGGGAAAGGCATTTCTAAGGATCCATTACCTCAAGTAAGTGATTTTAACCTCTAATCTTCTTTCTTTCTTGAAATTCCATGGAATTTATGAGGATTTTTGGTGGAACCCTAGGATTTTCTAGGTTGTGATGGAATTGAGGTTTTTGACCGATTGTTTTGAGTTTAATTGATTGCATTGGGTTAGTTTAAGTATTTAATCAGTGTAGTTTTCTTAGATTTAAAGAATCTTGAATTTTGGAGTTAGGGTTTATGGAATTGGATGATTTGGGATTGAGGATGATAATGTAGAGATTGATTTTTGAGTTTTGTGAATTGGGTTATGTTAAGGAGGGTTAATTGGATGTTTAATCGTTTAGATTTGTTGTTGGGACCTTAATTGCTCAAATGGGTTGTTGGAGGTTGAATTCCTATAGTGGGCCCTTGAGGTTTGAACTATAATTGATGCTTGGAAGGAGACTTGATGTTTTAATAGACTTTGAGGACTTTGGAGTGTTGTTTTGATAGTGATACCCCTTGAGTTGGGTAGAGTTTTGATGGGAGATAGGAATTTTGTGTCCCCAAGTGTTGTTTTGGCCACATTATTAGTTTGAATGCTAATATATGTTGGTTGTGTGTTTGTGTGCTTGTGTAGACCGGTTGTGAGTCTTGGTGGTGCGCAGGGCCACTTTGTTGATTGTTATTCCTTGCTCAGGCGAGAGGTAACCACTTTCCAATCCTTAGTACTTGCTTCTGTGGTATTGTGAGTAGATCTGTGTTTTGTACTCCAAATAGTAATTGTGTTCGAACTATATGTTGTATATAAAAATGGAAAACCGTCTTGTGGGGTTTGGATTTATGATGAATGAATTTGTGGAATTGTGAAAGATATGCCACTGAATGAGATTAATTGTGAAATGATTATTACTCTTGATTATGATTTGAGTATGATGCATTAATTGGGAAATTTGGTGAGAGTTTGATAGTTACTACCACGTGGTAAGGCCTCCATTAATGCATGATGGTTGGCTCTTTTACGTCCCCCATAGTGAGGGATAGGCCGGGTTCGGCTCCTGAAAATCCCCCAAAGTGAGGGATTTGGTTGATGGGATTGCATCATTGCACTTGCATAAATTGTTGTGGCTATCATTATGTATTATTTGTGAACTGCCCCACTTGACACCTCACGAGCACCTATTTAGTAGTACCTAGTATTGGAAAGGCTGGTTACTGGGACTTTATCTCACCTCGTGGTTTACAATATTTTCAGGTGAAGGTTCTAGGCGTGCACCTTCGGGAAGAGACGCAGAGGCTTGAGCTGGGTTAGCTTTAGGCCTCTAGCATTTGTATATGTATGAGTAGTAGTTATATTGCCACATTTAGGACCGCTTTTTGGTATCTTTGATTTCCCGGCCTTGTTGTAAACTGAATAGAATGTATCTCCCTATTTTGGTTGGCCGGAGGCCATTGCTATTGTTTTATGGAATTGTTTTACTTGGTGGAAAACCAATTGAATGGGCTGATTTTTGGGTGTATGTTGTTACCCGAGCCAGAGGCTCGGAGGCCCAGTGAATATGAATGGATTATTTTAGTTGCGTGCAACGTTTTACGGGTTGACCCGAGTTTGAAAGTTAATTTCTAAAAATATGAAATTTTCCTTCTACTATGGTAGCTTGTTTTAACAATCTTCCTTTTCTACCATAGTAGTGGTGTTATGATGAGATTATAATGTATTGGGGTTAGGGGTTTTACAGGCTGCAAAACACAGCCCGCTCATCTTTCGGGCTGGGCATCGGGCAAGGGGTTTGCCCTGCCCAGCCCTGCCCATGTGCAGCCCTAACAGCAGTTACGTTACGTAATTCTTGCCATTGTTTTCTGATTTTCGCTTCATCTTTCCCACAGGTTCACTCCCTTTCTCACTACAAATCCTCTTTCCCACGACCAAAACCCATCAAATCAATAATCTCTACAGAATGGTGATGCGAAGGAGTAAGATAATAGTATTTCCAACATTCTTCTTTCCTTCTTCCCGCATTTCATCAACGTCGGTCTTCCTCTCTCCTTTCTCTCACTTTCAGACAGGGCATTTTGGTCTTTTGGCTGAAAATATGAATTTCAGATTGGTACCCAATGCCCTATTTGTCATTTTGCTTATTCAAATGCCTTATTTATCCTTTTAGAATTTAATTGGTATTTTATTGTCATTTTCCCTATTTTAAAGCCGTAAAAATTAAAGTAAATTAAATGAAATTATTAAAAGGTACTGGGGACCCCACGGCTAATATGACACACTTTTTCATCGCCGTTGTTCTTGGACCCCAAAAAAAAAGAAAAACTCTTTCATCCTTTCAAAGCCCTCTATCTCCATCCTCCGCTTCTATATAACGCTCACCGCTCTCCACAGTTCACTCGACTCTCCTTCCTCTTTCTCTCCTCATAATCTTTGTACCCTATGAGCAAGTTAAGGCAAGTCTTCGCCGGGATCTCAGATCCTGGCAACCACAAGAGAAACAAAAAACTCTTTCTTGCTCTGTTTTCCACCCTGCTCCTTGTTGCCGCCGCTGTCGGCATCATCGCCGGAGTGAACTCCCGCCAAAAATCCTCTGATAATTTGAATTTCTCCTCCCATCCATCCCATGCTATCGTCAAATCTGCTTGTAGCTCAACCCTTTACCCTGAACTTTGCTTCTCTGCTATCTCCTCCGAGCCCGGGTTCACCGAGAAAGTCTCTTCCCAACGCGACGTCATCGAACTTTCCCTAAACATAACAACCAGAGCCGTTGAGCACAATTTCTTCACCGTCGAGAAGCTAATCGCCAAAAGGAAGGGAAGCCTCACGGGAAGAGAGAAAACCGCTCTTCATGACTGTTTGGAGACGATCGACGAGACGCTCGACGAGCTTCACACAGCTTCAGAAGATCTGAATGTCTATCCGAACAAGAAAACTCTGTATCAGCACGCTGACGATCTAAAGACTCTGATAAGTGCCGCCATTACCAACCAGGTCACCTGCCTTGACGGATTCTCTCACGAAGGCGCTGATAAGAAAGTGAGGAAAGCTCTAGAGGCAGGGCAGGTGCACGTGGAGCACATGTGCAGCAATGCTCTGGCGATGATTAAGAACATGACGGACACAGATGTGGCCAACTACGAGAGGAAGTTGGGGATTACGAAGAGCAGGAGGCTGATGTCGGCGACGTCGGAAGGCGGGGTTCAGTGGCCAGAGTGGATGTCGGCGGCGGACAGGCATTTGTTGCAGGCCACGAATGTGAAGCCTAACGTCGTGGTAGCAGCTGACGGGAGCGGAGATTTTAAGACGGTGGGGGAAGCTGTGGCTGCGGCGCCGGAAAAGAGTAAGAATAGATATGTGATTAAGATCAAAGCAGGAGTTTACAGAGAGAACGTGGAAGTTTCAAAGAAGAAAACGAATATAATGTTCTTAGGAGATGGAAGATCTAACACTATCATCACCGGAAGCCGGAATGTTGTTGACGGAAGCACCACCTTCCATTCCGCCACCGTTGGTAAGTTCACCGCTCTTCCTTTCTCGTTTACTTAGTTTTAATAATTTTTAAAAAAAGGTTAATAGTCTATAATTTTAACTAGTTTTAATTTTGTTTTTTTATACTTAGACAAAGTTCTCATAAAATTATAAAAACCAAAACTAGTAATTTAAAATTACAAGAACAAAATCAAAATTCTATGAGATGGTAAATTGAGCATCAACAATGTTTAGTTTTTAAAAAAAAACATGTAGACTAATTCTTATTTTTTTAAAAAAAATATATATATACACATACTCTTCCGGTCTTTAATATAGGACTTAATTATTGAGTTGATTTTGATCCTAAATATAAGACTTATTTCTTATATTTATTAATTTTTTTCTAAATTACCCTTATAGATATTCCGCCAACCATAATCAAATAGAAAAGAAAAAGAGGATATTAAGAAAGATGATTATGGTGTTTTAAGAAAAATATGTCATATTTCTTATAATTAACTAACTTATCTAATTTTCTTAATCTATAGGTTTGAGGAGTGTGTGTATAAAAGAGAAACAAAACCTAATCGATATAGAGTGATAATATTATGCTGTTTGAGAATTGTCAACTTAGTGCCCAGCAAATTTGCAAGAAAATGCTCTGGTGTCAGTTAGACTAGAGAGAAGCAAGTTTGGAAAGTTGACAAACTTTCCATTTAACCAAATAATAATGCTGTGGGTCGTGATGGATGAGGTTCACGTTTTTGCCTTGTAAATTCAAAATCAAAGGGGCCAAAGAAAGCACCGAAAGCTCAAAATGATCCATCCATACACGTCTACGAAGACACATTAATTACACGTACTAAATTTAGTAGGTATTAATATAATAAGACAATTTACACTACTTAACAACTAACATTATGTGGTCACAGATGTTGGCGTGTTTTGACCAAAGTCCAAAATAATTAATGTTAATCCTACACGTATTAAATTAATGTTCGTGTGTCTTGATATTTTGAATTAGATTAATTTTTTTTACCGAGGGTTGAACAGCTAATTAAGAATATTGTGTTTTGTATTACAATGATTAGCGAATGATGATTGATTAGCATGTTTTTGCCGTCGGTATATGATCAGTACTTAGCTTTTTTAAAACCCGCACATGATGTTTTGAAACAAAGGCTAATTCCTATAATTTCGGCAAAGAGACCCTCCCAGCTAGGGGACCAAATCATGCTGTACAAGGTTTTATTTTTTTCGGGTCGTTTCTTCTTGTCATGTGGCAGCATGTGCACATGGGTCTTAATCGTAGACGTTTATCAGTATTACTGAGTTTAAGTCAAATATTTTGTCTGCCTGCTGTTTTCTTAGTGGTAATAACTTTTGAACGCTTAATGTTATCACATATAATCCCAAAAAGTACTGCATAAATTATTTTCCTAATTGATTTTCAACCGCGCACTCCCATTACACCAAGCTGTTCTGTTCTGTAATCTCATTCTTTCAAAAGGATACAAATTTGGGGCTGCATACATCAACATGTTGGTTGCCTTCTTCCTTGGAACTGGAAATTTCATAATTAATTTTACATATTTTTGTAATTTCAGATTTCCATTCTCCCGGTTTCTTCCCATCTATGGTCCTTCCTTTTTTTTTTTTATTTGTTACAATGCAACCATCGATATAAGAATTCTATTTTCAGGAACTTGATTAGGGGTGTTTGGCTTGCTTGAAAAATACCTTTAAAAAGTATTTTTTTTGTAAATCAAGATAAATTCCTCTATATATTTACTTCGTATACCGTAAAAGTATTTTTAAAATTATAATTTTGATTCCATCCAAACACCTTGAAACTTAACTTGTCTTCACTGAGGTTCCTTGAAGGGAGTAGGAGTCTCGGAGGGATCCCCTAAAAAAAAAAATCTAAGAATCGAACCCAATACTTCTGATTTTTTCCCATGCCTTTTTGATTTTTTTTTTTTTAAAGTAGAGGTTTCCGGGAAGCTTCCTTGTCATGGTAGTCCCTATTATTGTTATTCCCCTACAATCATGCGTTGGTTCTGTGGCCTTCGTGGGAAAATCTAGCCATAGAAAAGAAACCACAACACACACCACAGACAAAAAAGCCTTCCACTTTCACAACTATTTTTTTTGTCTTTCTTTTTCTGTACGTAACACCTTATCTTTTGCTTGCTGGCCATATTAATGTCATTTTCATATGATACTCCATTATCTGTTGGTTGTTAGCCCTTTTTTTTTTTTTTAACCTGAGGTTGTTAGCCCTTGATTCTTTAGTCTTGACGCTAGGAATGTTTGCGTCGCTGTAATATGCGAACCTCGTGCCAAAATCCGAGGCAAATTTTTCTTCCTAACTCAAAATTCTAACTTCTTTTCGGGGCCTAAACGTGGTGGGTCCACTGGGAAATGTACTCAGCTGAAATTTTGTCAACTTGTTCCCGCTTCTCTTCTGCAGGCTGAGCAGTGGGCTGTCCACCCGTACGCCACCCCACCACTAAACAAAACATGCCGTTGTCACTTCATTGACACTGACCTCTTTTTGCTCTTTTTTTAGGAATTTAATTGTGAATAGATTTTTCTGAAATTTTTAAAGAATTATTATAAAATTTTAAGAAAAAGATGTGTTCACCAAAATTTTTTATAACGAAACAGTTTATAATAACAAATTTTACTTATTATTTGTTATTTAAATTTTTTAATAATTAACTAATCATATTTTTTTGGGACCTTGCAATATTTTTCTCTTTTGTCTAAAACTTATTTTTGCATAAGTTTGTCAAGGATTCTTAAAAAATTTAACGGGCTAAAAATTTGGATATTGTAAATAAATATCATATAAATTGTTTTCTTGACTTATTATGTTCAAGTATAGTGTGACAAGCTTACATGCAGGCCCCTCCCAGTGTGAACATCACCACTGTGCAACAATTTCTGATACAGTGATGAAAAACTCAAAAAGAGAAAATTTAAGTGGACCCTAAGAAATAAAACTATTCAAAATGTTATTATCATTACAACTTTGAGGAGAGGTAACATAACACGCATGAAATATTATTATTTAAGGATGGCAAAAACAAAAAAGAATATTATTATTTAAGATGGCAATCATATTAGGGAGACTTTATGGTTTATTCCCTACCAGCCAAAAAAAATTTATAATGAGTTGGCAGCGCGTGTTACCTTCTAGAGGTCAGTATTCAGGACAAGAAATCTTTAAGCCAGCTCACATTCACTCACGAACGATCCTCTCGAATGGTTTACCTTTTATTAATTTTTAAATTTTTAATTGAAAATTCTATCCGTTTTTTGTTTTTATATATATTTTTATTAATTTATAGTTTTAAATTTTAATGGATAAGCTATTGATGCATTTTGCAGCCGCAGTGGGAGAAAGATTCCTAGCTCGCGACATAACCTTTGAAAACACGGCCGGCCATGCCAAGCACCAGGCCGTCGCCCTCCGGGTGGGTTCCGACTTCGCTGCCTTCTACCAGTGTGACTTCCTCGCCTTCCAGGACACCCTTTACGTCCACAATAACCGCCAGTTCTTCATCAACTGCCTCATTGCCGGCACCGTCGACTTTATCTTCGGCAACTCCGCCGCCGTGTTCCAAGACTGCGACATCCACGCCCGACTCCCTGGCTCTGGCCAGAAGAACATGGTCACCGCACAGGGACGGGTTGATCCGAACCAGAACACCGGCATTGTGATCCAGAAGTGCCGTATCGGAGCAACGAAGGACCTGGAACCAAAGAAGAAGGACTTCAAGACCTTCCTGGGGCGGCCATGGAAGCAGTATTCGAGGACGGTGATAATGCAGACGAGCATAACTGACGTGATCGATCCGGTAGGATGGCACGAGTGGAATGGTGATTTTGCTTTGGACACTCTGTTCTACGCCGAGTATCAGAATACTGGCGCCGGTGCGGGAACGGCGAATAGAGTGAAGTGGAAGGGGTACAAGGTTATAACAAGTGCTTCGGAGGCTCAACAGTTTACTGCCGCCAACTTTGTCGGTGGCTCTAACTGGTTGGCGTCCACTGGCTTTCCTTTCTCTCTTGGTCTCTAGGGCTTACATCATTAATTATTATAATTATTTTATTATTGCAATATTTGTTATGCATGTTAGGAAAAAATTGTCCTTTTATGTAGGCGAAAAGGAATTGGATTTGTGCGGAAGAGGAGGTGTGAGTGTGTGAGGAAACAAAATCGTGTGCTCCTAGCACATGTGAAGAAGCAGAGGGTGCTTAAGAAAATAAGAAGTTGAAAAAAAAAAATAATAAGGTGACCTTCTTATTTGGCATGATTAATGAATGAAAATATGAGTGATTTTGATTGAACGTTGAGGGTTTAATCATTTTGACTTGTTTTAATTTTTATATTAATATAAGTAATATTTTTTCCATAACTAAATATTTCCTCAATCAAAATTTACTCAAAAATAAAAATTGCTCCCTTAGGTTCCTAATATGTGATTTGGTTGGGGGGTATAAAACATAAATCCAATTTA
The DNA here is from genome assembly GCF_004799145.2 of Neltuma alba. Taxonomy (NCBI): domain Eukaryota; kingdom Viridiplantae; phylum Streptophyta; class Magnoliopsida; order Fabales; family Fabaceae; genus Neltuma; species Neltuma alba. The sequence continues at coordinate 765,554 of NW_021636029.1, read as the reverse complement.
CATATCATGTTTATTATCTTCGTTGGCAAAAAAAACAATCACTTTTTCCCTCGGTTTAATTTACCTACGTTGTAAATTGATATATGATCTAGGATTTTGTAGAGTTGTTTTGGGAGATCATATTACATGTGTCGTATTAAACCACATTCAAATCAGTTAAAAAAAATTCTTCTATTAAGGACGGAAGGAGGTGGTTTGTGTGTCTGTTTGGGATTATGGTGAAAATTTCCTACAAGTACGTTTCACATAAGTCGAGATAAAACTCTTCTCATATACTTGCCTCGTATTCTGTAAATTATTATTAAAAAACTACTTATAAACTACTTATAAGCTGTTTCATACGGACTCTGTGTGTGTAGGAGAGAGACGAGAAGTTGGGAGGGAATTGGTTGAGGCGATGTGCATACAAGGAAGCCAAATACCTTGCACTTACGTAAACTAACTACTCCTCCGGTCTTTATTATAAGACCCCATTTGACTTTTTATTTGGTTCTAATTATAAGACCCCAATCCATTTTGTCTCTTATATTTATGCATTTTTTTCCAAGATAATCCTTTTAATAATGATAGTTTTAACCAATATACTTAATTAGCAAGGATATTTTAGGAATGACAACACTTATTTATTATAAATAACCAACTTAACTTACTTTTTCAATCTCCTCAAATAAGTCAATTGGGTCTTATAATTAGGACCGGAGGAGTATTTCGTAACAAAGTTGAGGGAGACGGCATATTTTTAAAAGAAATTAAGTCAAGAAGTATAATAGCGAGTCAATATCATCTGAATTTTATAAAGGAAAAATGACTCCTAAAGAATCTTAAATTTGCAAAAACTTCGAATGAGTATCTGAATATTGCCAATTCTTATAAAGGAGCAAATATCAAAATGTGATTTTGAAATTGAAGCAAGAAAAAGACACAGATATCCCAGTTATAATTTCTAGTGAAATGGATTAAAAATGTGTTATTACCGTATAAAGTTTAGAAATTGAACATTTTCTCAAGAGATGACTTCTTCCCATTTTTCCAAGTGCTTTAAGTTGAAATCGCAACTTCTTAATTTCTATTCCAAAATTGATAAAATGGATTCAAATTTTGTTATTGGCTTTTCAAGTTTAAGAATTGAGACAATGTTATCCTTTTAGGTCATTTATAATTTTTATATAAGTATTGGATATATATATATACCATGACCTATTAATATCTTTGATTCAACAACAATTAACAGTGCCACTCTTCAATTTTTATTTAGGAATTAACTACATTTCATTAGCTGTTAACAACATTTATAGTCAGAATGCCTCGTTTATTTATTCCAAAAAGTTTGAAATTTAAAAATCATGATTTTTAAACTGAAGTCTTTATTTAGGATGATCCTAGAGCAGTATTCTTTTCTTTATTCTCTCTACTCCTGGGCACGTCAATATTGAGAGAACTTGAAGTCAACTCATTCACGTTGACTTTTATTTTTGAAGAAAACAATGAGAAGATCGCAATGACGTTGTTGCTATCAAAACTTGCCATAATTTTGAAGTTTTATATGGGGATCTCGTGGACTGTCTGGCAGATTATGAGAGTGAGAGAGAAGAATCAATTAGGCACCAAATTTGGACGAATTAATTGTATCCTAACTCCTTTTAAGCTCATCCGTCTACTTCCATCTCACGTCCTCTGTGATGATTTGAACCCAGTCATTAAAGTTTCAATTTTTAAATAATTAAATTAATGAGTTTTCTTTTTTTGGGGTAACAGGAGGATCTGCTCCTCACAAGTCACAGCATTATCTTATTATGTATTCGATCTTATGGATCCCTGCGTTGGGCCGATGGAGTTGGGTTAGCCGATTAATTGGATATCAATGCACAAAACTCCGCAAATTTAATATATTAAAAAAAAAAGAACATAAATATATGATCTTGGAAGAAAATGAAGTATTTAAATAAAATCTGTTGATTATTTTAAAATAAATTTTGGAGGCACCTTATAGATTCAGCAACAGAAAGTTAGAGATATGATAGAAGAATAAATTTTTAAGATCCATTTTTTTAATTCATCATGCTCTTTTTATAAGTTTGGAACTATCTAAACATTTAATATTTTTTTTTATCAATTTAACTATCCATAAATTGCATTGTCCTTTTTCTATGCATTTTTCATCGTTTTTTTTTTTGAAATATTTCTCTCTCATTTACTCTTTTATAAATAGGGGCATATTTTAAAAAATATATTTCTTATATATTTATTATTTTTAGACAATGTTAATAAATTTTTTAAATCATACAATTCGATTATTTCTTATATATTTATTATATTTAGATAATGTTAATGAATTTTTCAAAACCATACAATTTGGTTATTTCTTACTCCCTCCATCTCCTATTATAAGATTTTGTCAATTAAATTGCAAGGTTTAAGAAAACAGTTAAAATCAGTTAAAAGCAATTAATATATAATAAATGCAATTTCTTTTAAATATATCCTTATATATAAAAATCAAAGATGTCGCCATTTGTCCAGTTGTGAATCCGTGTAATATTATTACTAATGTCTGGTTTTGAGATTGATCCAGATCATCTTTTTTTCTTTTTTGTTAAAAAAAAGAAACCTCAATTTAATTTGATTTTCATGATTCATAAATTGATTGCTGAAAAGGCATGTGTGTTGCCGCGATTACCGGCCACTCTTTAAATGCCAAAGGGATCATTACATCATATATCATATTTCCGGACTGTCATCTAAATAATGTTTACACAAATTAATTTGGGGAGTTGACCCAACAAAATAAAAACAAGTTAATTGTGGGGGGTGAGAATTAATTTGTGATGTAAAATTCGAATGATGCACATAAATTCAATTTTAATTCAACACCATTATGTGTAGCATCCGTCTTAATTTATTGAGCAGCACCCTTTTCAACCGCCGGCAGCAAGTATCCATAAAGTATTCAGTATTATATATATTGACACATTCTAAAATAATTTTACGACTCAGTGCTATATGGCTAACGAACATTCTTTTTTTTAAAAAAAAAAAAATTAAGTGTTCCAATAGTTCTAAAGATCTTAACAAGAGAGAATGGGATCGCCCAGCCCACATATTGTGTTTTCCCCCCCTTTATGTGTAGGCATTCTTTATTAGAAATAGTACCTTTGGTTTTAAATATTAGAGCTATTTGACTAATTTGAGTAGATTAAAAATATAAGTTAAGTTTGTTACCCCTCCGATCCTTAATATAAGACCTATTTAACTAATTTGATTAGATTAAAAAAGTTAGGTAAGTTAGTTAATTATAAGAAATGTGACACGTTTTTCCTAAAATATCATAAGCATTTTTCTTAATACCCCCTCTCCCTCTTCTATTTAATTATGGTTGAGAAAGTATCTATAAGGGTAATTTAGAGAAAATTAATAAACATGAGAAATAAGTCTTATATTTAGGATCAAAACCAACTCAACAATTGTGTCATATATTAAGGACCGGAGGAGTATTTGTTATAAATAGGTGTTGTATTTCTTAAAATATCCTCACCAATCATTCTATTATTAGAAGGACTATTTTGAAAAAAAATGAATAAATATAAGAGAAAAAGTGGATTGTGGTTTTATATTTGGGATCAAAATAAAAATTAAATGAAGTATTATATTAAGATCAGGATGTAGTAGTTCTGTTTAAAATACTACTGGTTATTAAATATGAATATCTTATCTAACAAAAATTTAAAATCTTGATCAGGACGTTGTGAGATTAACTTTTTTGCTATACCAATCCGATTGGCATAACCCACAGATAGATGGTTGGTTGCAGGCTGGGTATGTTTTGCTTTGATTTGTGCTGATTTGGGCTTCGTCTGCTTCGCGTATGGTGGTTTTTGCACTCTATGATACGCGCAATCCATTGTTTATTCTCTCTTGCATATTGAGCTCATTTCAACCAACCAAAGCAAAACCACGGTATTTTTTTTTTTTTACAATTTTATACCGATATTTTTTTCAAAAAATAATTGATCTAATAAAAATGCCATACATAAATTTTACTACGTAGTATTACTCTCCTTTAAAAATATGTCTTTCTTTCCAAAAAAAAATTATTTCATTTTATATAAATAATTTTACATCACTCTTGTTTACTTTGTATATACAAAATCTTGACCTCAGGTGATCCCAAGTCACCCTTAGCCAGTCAATCCAAGTGCTCCGCGGTGAAGCCAGTCCTTTTCTTCAGTACATTATTTTGTGATGTACTACCTTCGGTCGTAATTATAATAATGAGTTGACTAATTTAAAGAGATTAAGGAAGTAAGTTGAGTTAGTTATTTGTCTTAAATAGGTGTTGTTTTTCCTAAAATATCTTTGCTAATTAGGTGTATTGACTAGAATTATCATTGTCAGAAGGATTATTTTGAAAAAATATATAAATATGAGAGACAAAATGGATTGAGGTCTTATATTTATGATCAAAATAAAAATTAAATAGGATCTTATATTAAAAATCGGAGGTAGTAGTAAAATTCTTTTACGAGATATTTTATTAAATATCTATATTAAAAAACGCGGAGAGAATAAATAAATGAGATCCTAATTCCATTTCATCCCATTCCCACCCTTATAAAAAGGACAAGCACAGGCCCATCAGGCAATCGCCACCTTCATTTCATATCACGCCGCGCTCTCTCTCTCGTTTGAGAATTGAGACACAGAAGTTCTTCACTTCAATTCTACTCACAGAAGAAACTCCGAAAACAGAGTAAAACAAAACTGCACAGTTTAATTTTATGGATTCTATCAAGTCCTTCAAGGGCTACGGCAAGGTGGATGAGGTCGAGCAGAGAGTTTTCCAGAAGAAGACACGCCGCCGCCTCATTATCCTCGGCGTCTCCTGCATTGTCCTCGTCGCCATTGTCGTCGCCGCCGTCGCCGCCTTCGTCATTCACAAGCGCAGCCACTCCTCCTCTTCCTCCGACTCCCTCCCTCCCACTGAGCTGACTCCGGCTTCCTCCCTCAAAGCCGTCTGCGCTGTCACTCAGTATCCAAGCTCCTGCTTGTCCAGCATCTCGTCCCTCCCTAATTCTAATACCACCGATCCGGAGCTTCTCTTCAAGCTCTCTCTCCGAGTTGCCCTTGATGAGCTCTCCAATCTCTCGAAGCTTCCCTCCAAGCTCAAATCCAATGTGAAGGATCCGCGGCTTCAGAAGGCGATCGATGTGTGCGGAATCGTGTTCGACGACGCGGTGGATCGACTGAACGAGTCGATCTCTTCGCTGGCGGCCGGCGGCAATGGCGGGAAGATCTTTTCGCGGTCGAAGATCGGCGACGTTGAGACGTGGCTGAGCTCTGCGATTACTTACCAGGAGACTTGTCTGGACGCTCTTGAGGAGTTGAATTCCACCGCCGCAAGCGAGATTCTCGGGGATCTGAAAACCGCGACGAAGAATTCAACCGAGTTCGCGAGTAATAGTTTGGCCATTGTGACGAAGATTCTAGGCCTTCTCTCGAATTTGAAAATCCCGATCCATCGGAGGCTGCTCGGATTCGGGGGATTGGATTCCGGTTTTCCGGATTGGGTTGGTCCGGCGGAGAGGAGGTTGTTGGAGGATACGAACACAACAGCGCCGCATGCAGTGGTGGCAAAGGATAACAGCGGGCAGTTTACGACAATAAAGGCGGCGTTGGCGAGCGTGAAGAAGAAGAGCCTGACCAGGTTTGTGATTCATGTGAAGGAAGGGGTTTACGAAGAAAATATCGATTTGGATAAGAACGTTTGGAATGTGATGATATTCGGTGATGGCAAGACCAAGACCATCGTCTCCGGTAACCTGAACTTCATTGACGGCACGCCTACATTTGCGACTGCAACTTTCGGTAAGCAGTATATATTTCCCCCTTTTTCCTTTATTTTTAATTTCCATTTACTCGTTCCATCTTCCATGCTTGACGCTTGACAAAAATAATTATTCATTCCTGCACATCGATGTTTCATAATTTTGATTAAAATCCAGTATTATTCTTTTTTTTCCCCCCCTATCAGATATTTTTAAATATTTTTTATTAAGTCCTTTTAATCTCTAAAAAAATTTGATAATAAATATATGAAAAATGTATTCAAGAAAACAAGTTTGATAGAAAGAGCGTGACATGTGAAACAGAAACAGCGGCATCATCAGTGGGATGATGTTACAAGCAAGCGGTGATATATCATGCGTTGGGCCAATGCACTTGCTGTTAGATAAAATGATGGATCGCTGGTTAAAAAAAAAAAAGAAAAGAAAAGGAAAGAAATAAAGATAAAATGATGGATCATTATGTGAACGTGATCTGGCAATGCCAAATCGCCTTTTAGAACTTCTTTTGGTATGAATCGTATTGGGTGCTCACATTTAGTTTGAAAAATGTGCTCATATCCCGTAGCATCTCAAATAGAATTATCTCGGATAGCATCTCAAATGGAATTATCTTGGATAGAAAGATACCTATGTATAGAAAATTTTTTTCCTCCCTGTACAGTGGACCTAATCTCAGATGATGATTATTTAAATGAAAAATAATGTCCGATGGAATATGTTTGTTGCCTCGTGGGCTCATGTCCTGCCATGTGTTTGTCCGCTTTCAGATGATATGCTCATTATATTCTTGTTTGTGGTGGCCCCACTGGACCCTTGGGGGGTCATAAATCTCAGGCCCAAAAAATTAGAAGTGTGCAAGTGGTAGGCCTGTTCTGGGGACAAACCGGGCCGTACCTTTTTTTTTTCCTTTCAAAAATAATGTTTCTTGTAAATTTTGATGTAAAAAAATTAATTATAAGCTCCTAAAATTTTATGTGAAGTTTGAGCACTTTTATATGTGATTATTGTATGGCAAGTTATTTGGCTTTTCTTTTTTAAGAAAAACTGTACACTTTTATTATTGCCTACCTCTATAAAACCTTCCCTTTATTGATTGGCTAGTGGACAACCTTCATCCCAGTAAGACAAGTCTGATTTGGCGGGTAACTTTTGGCATTATTCCGCTCATACAAAAATTAACTCAGCATTACCAATATTAACTTGTGAAAAATATTTCCTTATCCTGTTCTCACTATAGAATTTCACAACAAATGTGAAAGAAAACTTGTGCGAGTTTAACTGTCTATCAGAAAGGGAGGAAAGGTTATTATGCAATAGGTTTTACTGCTCATGGCTCGCATGTCACTTTGGTGCCTTCTATCTGTTATATTAAGTGTAGTGTAATGTTCTTTTTTATGAAAGAAAAAAAACTGTAATGTAATGTTCACATGCCTGTAAGACTAATGGTATAGTTATAATTGTTATTACCTCTAGTCCTTAATATAAAAGTTAGTTAACTAATTTGAGTAAATTAAGGAAGTTTGTTAAATTAGTTATTTGCAACAAATATGTGTTGTTTTTCTTAGAATAATCTTACTAATCATATGTATTGCCTAGAACTATCATTTGATGGAGTATTTAATATATGCATCTACTGATATTACAAGGATTACTTTAAAAAAAATAGATAAATATGAGAGATAAAATAGATTGGGATATTATGTTTATAACCAAATTAAAACTCAAACTAGCTTTTATCTTAATTAGGGATGAGAATAGTATTATTATTATTCAGTTTGGTTTGATTTGATGTATGAGTAAAGTTTGTATGTTACAGTTATATTTGTATTGCTTTGAAGCTCACTTGAAAACGATTGCTATGAGTGCACTTATTCAGTTATTCCTTTTACTAAACTCACATTGTTATAAACAGCCGTCAAGGGGAAGGGATTCATCGCCAAAGACATAGGATTCATCAACACTGCCGGAGCTGCGAAGCACCAGGCGGTGGCATTTCGATCAGGCTCTGACCAATCCGTGTTCTTCAGGTGCTCTTTTGACGGCTTCCAAGACACTCTCTACGCCCACTCCAACCGTCAGTTCTACAGAGAATGCGACATCACCGGCACAATCGACTTTATCTTCGGTAACTCCGCCGTCGTCTTCCAGAACTGCAAGATCAAGCCGAGACAACCCTTGCCAAATCAATTCAACACCATCACAGCCCAGGGCAAAAAGGATCCTAACCAGAACACTGGAATCGTCATCCAGAAATCCTCGATCTCTGCGGCCCCCAATCTCACCGCTCTGACATACCTTGGCCGGCCATGGAAGGAGTACTCCACCACGGTGATCATGCAGTCAGATATAGGGTCATTCTTGCATCCAGTGGGCTGGAAAGAATGGGTATCGGGCGTGGAGCCCGCAAGCACCATATTCTACGCGGAGTATAAGAATACGGGAGACGGGTCGAGCGTGGACAAGAGGGTGAAATGGGCGGGTTATAAGTCGAGTCTATCGGATGATGAGGCAGCGAAGTTCACAGTTCAGTCATTTATCCAGGGAAGTGACTGGTTACCAAATACTGCTGTGGAGTTCGAATCCACGTTATAAAAATAATGGGAGTTCTAGGAGGAAGTAAGTGGTCTTTTAATTTGTTTAAACACTTTTTCTAACTTATATTTGGTTCATCAAAGTATTACACGTAATGTTTATCACACTTGTTGATGCTACAGTTTGGAATGCATACGCATAGTTTCAACGCATATCCGGCTCTGTATATTATGATCCCGCGGGATTTCCACATAATACAATATGAGTTCTTATAAATTTTGAGGTTTATTTATTTATTTCTATATATTATTTTAGATTTAGATGGGTGGATAAAAAAGAAAATTTCTCTAAAGAACAATTCAAGCACACAATATTAGTGCTAGCTAGCCACGCTGATTCATGAAATTGAGAGTATTATTCATTTATTCAAACAAATAAAATCATTCTTGGTTTAAATTCTAAAACCCATACCGCATGTTTGTACAAGGAAAGAATACTAGGAAGAAAAATTCTAAAAATAAAATTTTATTTACTATTTTTAAAAGTTTTTCTTTTTATTATTCCCTCATTCTCATTTTCCTCTCTTTTTCCTTCGTCCAAACATTGCTTAATGTCCTCATTTTCATCTCACCTGAAAATCATATTCTATTCTCACTTCTCAGACTGCTCCATGTTTCTCCTTAATTATATGAAATTGGAGAAATGACTCTCAAGAAAATGTTGATTTTCCAAAGAAACTTAATTTGTGCAGATCTGATATTTTATATATGCAATTTATTTATGAGATCACCTTCAGAAATTGATGACTTGAACATAACAAAATAACCCCTTGAATCAGGTTAGGCAAATGCTAATTGGCGAGTAGGTTGCACCCACATGGCCAAAAAATGCCCCCATTTTGCAGGGCTTTTCTTGGGACGTAACATGTTAGGAGCACCATATCCCCAAGAAGACGAAGAACATGAGACTGAAATTAAAGGTAGTGGTGTTTTCAACAAAGGAATCACCGTCCATTGAATGATTAGAATTGCTGATATAGTGTCTGTTTTTATTAGCGGTAGAAAAAATAGTTTATTTTCAATTTAACAGTCCCTATAGATTGCTGACAAAACTTCTCAAGTAAAAGAAGTGCAAGCAGAATAGAAATTGATTCTTTAAGAAATATTTTATTATTATTTATTCTATAATGTAAAAATATTATAATCACTGATAGTACTTGTGTGACAAAGGCAGCCTGAATGGTCGAATGCATAGAAGAACTTACGTAAATGTCACCCAAAATCCTTGTGTTGTTTGAACACAACTTACGTACAAGGAAATATCCAATAAATAACCTTGCTTTTCACACGATGGAATGACGTAAATCCAAATATACATCAGCTTAATACGAAGAAATTGTCAGCAAATTACTCTACTCATTTGCCCTGCCTGAAGAAATGTTCAAAAAGATACGATTTCAAGTAGCTCCCTAAGAAAGCAAATACAGTATTCATATTTGCGTTGAATTTTATGGGGAATCTGCTTGCTATATCAATTTTATGCAAATACTGATGATTTGAATTTTAAGTTATAAACTTTACGCAGTATAAAGAGAGAATGTGGAGAGATCTAAATTCTTAGCTAAATCATCCGCTCTTCCAAAATGTTACAAGCTCATCGCTTTCCTGTTCCAGAAAACATTGTTCCGTTCAGGATGTGCCTATAGTAGTAGTACCTTTAGCGGATTTATAAATGATCTATAACGTTCATAATTACTTATGGTTTTTGGCGGTTAATTTTCTTTCTAGAGAATGCAAGTGGCGAGGCGGAGACAAACCAATATGGATTTTCATTGAGAGATTCATAATCTGCAGGACAATATTTTATGTATTCTGATTTAACAAGTTTCGTTAGTGATGGCTGTTACTATTGCAGGGGAGGCAACCGCACGAACGGTGATTTGAAAAATATGGTTTATGGCGGCTCATCATCTTCTGAGCATTTTCTGTGGCCTTCTGGATCTGCTCCTGGTGCTGCTGTTTCGCCGCTTCTCTCCATTCCTCGGCTTTTCTGTGAACCGCGGCCATCCTCTTCATCAACTTCTCCTCTAGGTTTGATTTCATCTTCTGTATTTTCACCTACACAACGTTAATTCATTCTACCTTAGTTTCAATGAGATGCTCTTAAACTGTTTGAAGATTTGACTGGAAAAGAAAAGAGAAAATATTTAATTGAATTCTTGTCCTGTAATCATTACATTGAACACATTTAAATTTCCAATGGGACAGCGAACACGAGTTAAGACAGTTTATTACAAGAAACTAAGAATTATAGAAATAATCAGCTTCGCAGAGTCCAAATTTAGGTTTTGTCTGTATTATTAGTGAGTTGGATAGTAAAATGCACTTGACTGCTGTGTTGATTCCCCACCTACTATCCAGAGTCTACTCTCAGAACTTAATGAACCCAATTTGAGCTCTCTTAAAATAATGATGCTCATTATTATATTAAAGTTGAACGGGAAGAAGAAACAAAGGACCAGTACGACTGAGCAGAGCTGACTCATTATTCCCGAGACCATATCTAAAGGAAACTATCACATGCACTCATTATATATAATATCGAAGCATTATGACTTCCAGGCTCTCTAGTGTATTTTATTTAATATTTATGAAGGGGATGAATATGGGAAACGTATTGGGGTGATAAAGACTCTCAAAGCAGGTAGACTGGTCAAAGAAAATGATAAGGTTTTTGTTCTGTTAGGAGCTGCGGGTGGCTCGAGGAGATGAAACCAATAACATGCCTGGCAAAGCACTCAGACTTTAATCGACAATCCGTATCAGCATCTCAGGTATCAAACTCGCATTCACGCTTAGATACTGGGTTTCTAAGAGTCCAGTACAAGGCCAATCCATGCACAAGACACAGAAATCTGGACTTATCTTGACTTTCACTGTTCAAACTGTTTGCAAGAGTGCAAGTTCCTACTGGTTAAGCGGATAACAGCAAAGACAGAAAATATTTAATAAAGGCATCCTATGCAATCCTTCTTTGCCAACCAGACTTACATATTGTCTCACTTTCAAAGCTAAGGACTCCAAAAAATAAGGCAAGGAATGCAAACTAACCAATATTCACCATAGTAAAAGTAAAAAGGAAATGATAAAGATCAAATACCTCAAGCTTTCTTGATTGAGCTTCTGCTTTTGCACTTTGGAGATTAACCCAAGCTTGGATTTTCGCTTCTTCTCTCTGATACCTGTCACGCATCACAAGTAGGGAATCCTTAACTTGCCCATCTGACGCATTTGGAAGTACAATGTGCTGCAAGAACAAGTTCAATTAATTACCTGAGGCAACACTTGGTCTTTTCCTCCTCTTCCCACGCAGCAGCTCTGCAGTCCACATCAGCTTTCTGGCTGGTGCTATGCCTCAAGCTCTTTGATATCTCCTCCTCCTCCTCCTCCCTTGAGCTCCAATTTGATGTGACTGAACCATACTGTGTTCCTAATTGCAGTTTAGCAAAATGGCACTCCTCGAGCTGAATAACATCAATAGTACAGCTAGTTTCGTTTTCGTTTGCCAGAACCAATGGTCCTGACCTACTAGCTGGAGTGTTATGGCGAGCAGGGGATGAGCTCTTGAAGGGTGTGTGGCACCTTGAAGTGGTTGAACTTCCAAGAGGAGTCATCTCTGTCCCAACATCTCGGTGTTTAACCTCATGAACCATTTCTGTGCAAGCATCTTTCATTGCCTCGCTACCAGGGTTTCTGAAAAGAAACGCTTCTTTTGTTGGTTCTGAATGTCTGGATTTAGGCAGAATAGGGTCTGGATTGTCTGTGAACTTGTCTGCATTACAAGTCACTATCTGTCAAAGGGTTGCTTGTTCTATTGTTAGGGTTGAATTCAGTTACACCATTCAGTTAGGTTCTCTTCTCTCAACTTCTTGAACACAAAAAAAGCTTATAATGGTCTTGAAAAGATTGTGCCATTATCGGTTTAAAAGCTTTTGAGGTTATTTCGAATTATTCCAGTACTTAAGAGCTGTGATTCTGTTCCGATTCTACAAAATTTGGGTGTTCTATGAAAGATAAGTGTTTGCATAAATCTATAATCCAGCTATGGAACACAAATGAGAGTTTACAAAACCTAGAATCTTGAACCTACCCTACAGTTTTGGTCCCAAGGTTAAAAAAAAAAAAAAACCATAAATACCACAAATTTTCTTCCAAGAATAAGCAACCGAATCTAAAATTGGGTCCGGCTACTATCTCAAAGTATTGGGGCTGCATGCCTATAACCTAAACAAAGATCAAAACCTTTATAAAAAGGCAAAATTTAAAGAACTGAATACTGACAAATTAGAAAAGGAAAAAGGAATGAAAAAGATGGGAAAAAGGCAGAACGATTTTGAACTTAAGATGGTGCTGAGTGCGATCATACTCTAACCTTTTAGAACCATGTCTGAGTTATGGTGGTCCAAAGACACGGACCCCTGAAAGCTTGGGACAGCGTTCGATACCCTTTCTTCCGTGACCCTCGATTTCTCCGAGATATCCTCCATTTGTTTCTTAAAGTTATCACATTGGCTGCTAATGTTGGAATTTTGAGATACCTTCACAGAATGAGCAGGAGATTCATGGCCAGAGCTACTTACGAGCCACTTCTCTGCATCATCCCATTTCGAAGGAAAGTTCTTCCTGGAGAGATTTCCAACGCTTGTGAAGCAGAAAACGGGTCTACCAGGGGTCGAAGGAGTCTCCAATCTCCTGTCTGTGACAGAGTTAGACCCTTCTTCTCTTCTCCTCTGAGCAGAACCCTGAAGAATGCAGCCTCTGCTTTCTGTGCTTCCAGCATTCGACATTGGAAAAGACTTGACAAACTCAGAGGTCTCTCTGAGATGGAGCTTGCAAAGTGGGTCTGGAAATGGGTTTTCTTTACTCCTCCCAAACAAGTCTATTTTGCCCTCCAATTCCTGAAAACAAAGACCCCAGAGAGGGGGATAAAAAGAGAGAGTAATGATTAGAGAATCACATTCATGCACAGAACAAACGAATAGAAGCAAAAAAAATGTACCCCAGGTGAAGATGACAACAGAGGAGAAGCTCTAAAGTATTTGTGGCTGGGGAGATCCATGGCAGAGCCAGAGGATGTGAAGCTTTGTGAGTTCAGTGATTTGGGAAGAAGGTGGGTGTGGTGGTAGGAGAGAGTATTAGTGAAAGGACTTCATCCCTTGTCGCATTAGGCTTCAAGGGGGTCATGTAATGAAACAGTGGGTCATGAGAAAGTGACCGAAGAGGCAGTGAAGCAGCATACCGAGCAAGGGAAAAAGCAGGGACTAATTAGAGAGGCAGGATCTAAAGCACAGTTCTTTTTAAAAAATGACTCACATGGGACAAGAGGCAAAAAAACAGAGACCCCTGTTCCAGCTCACTCAGAGACTCTGCCTTCCCCCCTCTCGAAGAAATATATTTTGGGTTTGCAAGAAGACGAACGAATACATACATGAAAAGAAGAGGGAGCTTTGGGAACTACACACAAAAATTAAAATAGCTGTCATGGACTAATACCTCACTAAGCGTGGTTCAGCCTCAAGGACGTCAAAATGATAGGATGAGGATCAGTGAGGAATATAAAATGAGAAGCATGTATTGGATTCACTTTGTTTAGTTACCATTGCTAATCTACAGTATCTTGTTTGTGGATTGTGAGTTTGGAACTTTGGGTTAGTCCTTCCTTACCTAGCGCATCCATTGTTTCATACTTTCTATTACATAAATAGATAATGCTGTCTTTAGTGCTTAATATAAAACTCTATTTAATTTTTATTTTATTTTTAAATATAAGATCTTAATCCATTTTGCCTCATATTTATATATATTTTAAGGTAATCCTTCTGATAATGATAGTTTTAACCAATACACTTGATTAGTAAGAATATTTTAGAAAAGATAATATTTATTTATTACAAATAATTAACTTAACTTATTTTTTTAATCTCCTCGAATTAGTCAATTATCTCTTATATTTAGGACCAGAGGTAGCATTACCAATGAGGATTGAGTCGAACCCTTGGGTTAGACCTCACAACGTAATGAACCATGGTTTGAATCCTCGTTAGGGGAGATACTTATATTTAAGACCCGACAATATCTTGAATACGATTACTTCTAATTACCTCTATTAAGAGGATACACATGCCTAAATATATATATCAAATTATTTAAGTCTACGTAGTTAAAAAATGGGTCTAACCTTTTTTTTTTTTTAAATGTAAATGAGGTGGAGGATCACATTTCTGCCAATAAGAAAATAACCCTTTTTAAAGGGTGAAATTTTAGATACATTAAATTGTTAATATATAAACCTAGAGTAAAACATTTTACGATATAATCTTTTTCAATGAGGTTGAGATATAACAGTGATATATATTATATAGTACAAGATGTATTTAACATAGCTTACAGGAGCAGGGAACCCCAAAAGTAGAAACCATGACCTTTTTCAGTTTTGTTTCGTGTAGGGCGAAGGGGAAAGTTAAAATATACCCAAAAATTGATGGGTTTCAGTTATTTACAGACTTTGTGGGACTGACAAGAGAATAAGCAATTTTCAAAATAATCGTTTTCACTTCAAAAAAATTTCAATTTTTTTTTAATTTTTAACAAATATTTTTAATGACTTTGGATTTATGATTATTTAATATACACATTTTTGGATCTATGTTGTTGTAATTTTCTGTAAAGAATAAAAAGGAAAAAGCAATCAAGGTAGAAAAAAAGGAGGAAAAAGCAATGGGTATCCATAAAACATGAACCTATCTAGCTTATATCTGCTAGTAACAAAACATTGTACGGTTTGTTTCCTCCCACTCCCCCTCCCTCTCTGGCAATGCTGGTACGGATAGCTTAGGGTGAGCTAGGCCTTCATTGTTTCCGTGCCCAGAGTTTTTTTTCCTTTTAATAAATGCTGAAATTCATTATTTTATATAAGACAAGATAGAGTTTCGGAAAGTTGGGTAAAAAATTTGTGTTCGAAAACTTAACCGGCTAAAAACCTCTAAATTTGAGTATATGTAATTATGATTGTACTTTTTTGTGGTTGTGTGTAATATATTTTTTGTTGTGTTTAAATGACTTCTATATTAATTATTATTGTACATTATTGATAATATATAGTACACAACGGAAGAGAAGTTATAATCGTGGAGTATAGTTACACTCGTTCAAATTTAAATCTTTTTAGCTAATTAAATTTTTTTTAAAAATAGTAGTAACCAACTTTCTTAAAATTTTCCTCACAACATAATAAACCATGGTTTGAATACCTAAATTTAAATGTATTTAATGATGATTGTACTTTTTTTTAAAATTGTGTGTAATATATTTTACACTTTCATAAATAATCACGATCTGTATGGCATATAGGGAGTGTTTGGATATCCTGAAAAGTACTTCTTAAAAGTACTTTTTCGCAAATCAAGATAAAGTCCTCCACATATTTACCTCATAGATCATAAAATCGCTTCTGAAACTCTAGTTTGGTTTCCATCCAAACACTGATAGTCTCCTTTATTGATCTTCATCTCTTATCTAACATGTAGGGTTGATTAAAGATATAAAAATGAGCCTCCATGTTATAGGAAAATTTGGCTGGAGAATCAGCTTTTGCAGGTTTCTCTCTGAATTTGTGGCAAAACAAAACACGCCAATTTCTAAGAATGAGTAGTCTAATATCATCGATGATTCCATGACACCTTCCTAACAAGCAGGTTGGTGGTGTCTACACAGTCAGAGTAAACAGTTATATTCCCATATTCCTATACCCCTTGATCCAATATAATTGGCACATTCGCTAACGAGAAAATCCTACCAAAAAAAATATATATTAAATTTTAAATTAAAAATTCTTACAAAAATATGTTATTATTTACAGGTGAAGTATAGTCAAACCTATTAAAGTGTAAGAAACAATAATCTTAAGGTGTGATTTAATAATCTTCAAGTTCTTTTTATGAGGTTCTTTCTTCACTGATTTTGAAAATGAACAAAAACATTGAAATCACTAATCATTCATTAATAGCAAAATTGATGATGTCATTCACTGCCGTCAAATGATATTTTTATTATCTAAATTAAAAATTAAAGATATCATTTTATTCGGAGTTAAGATTAATTAGGAGTCATGCATCCTAAAAATAGAGCCGTAAAATATGGGGACAATCACTCTCAGTCAAAACTCTCTTTTCCATTGACCCACTGCCGTCTCAGGTAGTCATCAGTCTGGCGTATGCTTTTGCTTCAGCCCCATATCACGTGACCCTGCCACTCGGTCACGTGACTCTGCCATTCCTTTGAATTTCCAGATGGATGGGTTTGTATTTTGTGAGTTTCCACTCTCAGCACGTATTTCATTATACTCTACACAGTATTATTATAAGTAAGCAATAGTCTTTGTGATTTATTACAAATTTTAAGGTATCAAACGTATTTTGTATTAGAAATTGTTTTAAAAAATGACTTGTATTTTATTCATAACTTATAAACATTATAACTAGTAATAAATGGGTGATTATATGATACTCCTCCACTTCCAGTTTTAAATATAAAAACCCTTATACACACTAAGTATCAGAGGAGTATTTGGTATTATTACATCAAATTAAATTTCTCTAGCCTCAGAAATCTTGCTTTGCTTTGGTGTTTGGGATAAAAGTAGGGGTGTTCAATTTGTCTCATCCTGATCATCCGGTCCCGGTCCCGGTGAGTTCGGGACGGGACAGGACAAAAAAAAATTCGGGACGGGACAAAAACAGGACGAGACAATAATCGGGACAGGATTTTTTTCTTTTAAAAATTATTTATTAATAATTATTATTAGATTATTTAATTTAATTATTAATAATAACTCTTATTTTTTATAGTGATTTGTAACTCTTAAATTGTAGTATTATCTCAACAAAATCTTTTTTCTCAATAAAATAATTCATAATATCATTATTTTTACGCCTTTTTTATGTTATATAATTGAGCTTTCTACGTAATTTTTTTTTATAATGTTTTTTCTTTAGAAGCCCAATAAAAAATAAGTATTATAACATAAAAAAATTCATATAAAAAACTATAGTATTTTTTTTTTTAAAAAAAAAAAGCAAAACGTCCTGGTTTCGATAGGATCGGGACAATACCAGGACAGGACGGGATATAAGATGAAATTCCTGTCCCATTCCTGTTCACCGGTTCTGATCTGAACACCCCTGGATAAAAGGTTAAAAAGCAACCGAAGAGCTTTCAACTCGGACGGTAAGTAATGTCAGTAAAGGTGTTTGGTTGTGAACTTGGGATACCCTTTCTTCTCTCACATGACTGTATCCGTCCCTCACACCATGTCCTCCCTTTACTGAAAATTTTAGTACTACGGAACAGACATTAATGATATATTTTTATAAATCATGGCCTTCTAACGCCCCCTTTTTTTTTTTTTGAAAAAAAAGGTGGATACTAACTACTCCTCCGATCCTTAATATAAGACCCAATTATTAAGTTAGTTTTGGTCCTAAATATAATATCCACTTCTCATATTTATCAATGTTCTCTAAATTACCCCTATGAATACTCCCTCAACCATAATCAAGTAGAAGGGGGAGAGAGGGTATTAAGAAAGATGATTATGGTGTTTTAGAAAAAACATGTCATATTTATTATAATTAACTAACTTACCTAACTTTCTTAATTTAATCAAATTAGTTAAATAGGTCTTATATTAAAGACCGGAGGAGTATTTGAGATTATAAGCACGTATCATGAATCTTATATTTGGAGATTATAAGCACATTAAAAGGGGTGGACACTAACTATTTTTGAAAAAGAGGCCTTATAAGGTATTAGGCTCTTAAACTCGAATGACTATTTTGTAGGGTGTGGTTCATCTAAAGTACTCTTTCGGTCCTTAATATAGGACCCAATTCTTAAGTTGGTTTTGGTCTTAAATATAAGATCCATTTCTCATATTTATCAATTTTTTCTAAATTACCCTTATAGATACTCCCTTAACCATAATCAAATAGAAGAGGGAGAAGGGTATTAAAAAAGATGATTATGGTGTTTTAGGAAAAATCTGTCACTTTTCTTATAATTAACTAACTTACCTAACTTTCTTAATCTAATCAAATTAGTTAAATGGGTCTTATATTAAAGACCGGAGGAGTATTATGTAAAGATATTTTAAAGAAGACAATATATATTTATTATAAATAACTAATCTAACTAATTTTTTTTAATTTATTTAAATTAGTCAACCAGACTCTTATATTAAGAACCGGAGATGGTGATTAATTTTTGGGGTTTTGAAATCCAACCTGCCACCTCCTATTTATAAAAGAGTATCTATGCCACCAATGTTGAGTTATTGAGGATAATAAAAGACGCCAGCATATACTATTCTGACTTTTTCAAAGGTTTACGCCGTTTCCAGCCATTTTTTATTGATTTCCTGTAACTATATACCATATCTTATCCTAAATATAAATTTTAATTTGTAGTACAAAATAAATCTCTTTTTTTTTTTTGACCAGCAGTAGTACAAAATAAATCTTACACATGAGATTCCAAGTAGTATTATGTTTATGGAGGTTGTATTTAATTACAACCTAAGGCCCACCGACATTTCGGTATTATCAGAAATGCCCCTATTAATCATTGAAAATATGAAATTGATAATAAAAAATAATAGAAACACTTTTATGGCGTGGTGGCGAATTGACAGAGCAACCAATTAAAATGGGGAGCACACAACCTAACATGTATGACTCAGCATTTCACTCCCAATAATATATTGAATTTAATTTTTACTGGTGATTCTGTTATTGGCTTGGCACAATTAACTAAACATGTTTTGGACTAATCCATGTTACATATGTACATTATAGTACTGCTTAGCATCTGTGTGTCGGATTTTATATTACCGTAATGTACGTACATTCTACACCAATGTTATGGCCGGCCACCTAATCCTATTCACAATATTAGGTTTTAAAAATTTTATTTAACTAAGATAAATTGTAAATATGAATTTAGATGGTTACGTATCTGAGAGTCCTAATTACAAATAATTTAAGAGTGATGTGTAATACTCCCTCTGTTCTTTATTATAAGAGACGAATAACCGAATTACGTTGATCAAAAAAATAGTTAAAATTAGTTAAGAACAATTAATGTGTAAAAGGTATAATTTTTTTCCCAAAAAGACCCTCATTAATAAGGAGAGAGAGCATGAGAGAGAATAATGATAAATTATTCAAAGAAAGAGAAGTGGGAAGGAAAAAGAGTGTGAGTTGGAGACAATAAATATGGGTAAAATAGAAAATCAACATAAGAAAATAGAAACAACCTTTAAGTGTCTCTTATATATAGGAACATGTCATAAGCATCAAATGTTTCTTATAATAAGGAACGGAGGGAGTAGTATTTTAAATGCTTGGTTTGTAATTGATATTTTTATAATTACAACTGGATTCTTCAGTAATTTTTTAAATAAATTTAACCATTATTAAATTGATATTTTAAGATTTAAATATCATTCTCGGTATTCTTAGGGTGGGTCTGTTTAAACCTACTTGTGACCGGTGCTTATAAAGATTTTAATTTAAATTGAGAAAAAATTCTCTTTACACATTTACCTCATTCTGTAAATCACGATTCAAGAGCTGTTTATAAGCCACTCTAAGTGGGTCTTTATTATATACAAAATGATTATCAGCAGGATTTTATCTTAAATTAAAGATAGGATGGAAGCCTAGCCAGAAAACCCACAATGCTTGACATAAATAAGAGGCGACCTGATCATTGCATTGTACTATATAATAGTACAGTCATACCCTTGTTCACCAAAATTAAGCCATTGTCTTCCTCTTCTTCCTCCTCCTTCTCTTCCTCTTGCAATTTCTTCATGGCTCTCAATTGTGCTTCATCTCAAACCCTAGTTATTCAGAAATCTGGGCGCTTTCATTTCCAATATCGCAAGCAGAGATTCCATGTCCCTTTGCCTTTGATGAGGAAGGCCCCTCCTCCATTACTCAGAATCTCAGCCTCCATCAACAGCAAGGTCTCTCTCTCTCTCTCTATATGTATACAGTATATATATATATTGGTAGTTACTCATCTCAATGAACAGGTATATGAGGATGAAACAGAGGGAATAGTTTGCTACAAAGATGAGAGCAGTGGAGAGATCATTTGTGAAGGATACGATGAAGGGCCTCGACTTCCACGAATTCCAACAACACCAACCTATCATCCAAGGTTCAAACAATATCCCATGCATTATATTCAAATATTCAACCTAGAAATCCCCTCCAATTTTTGGACTTTTAAATATCTCACACACACACATATCTAAATTATAGTTTAATTAAATATGTACTACATCTGTTTCAGAGATGTTGAAATAATGAGTCTTCTGCTTCAACAAAGCTTACTTCAGATTGTTAAAGGCGAAGAAACATTCAACCCTTCACTCCAACGTCTCTGCCTTCACCAACACTTCAACAACAACTTCACTGCCACTGAAATCTGACCTAACGCCCATCCTCACTTCACAAATCAAATGTCTACTAAGGGTAGATATATGCCTATGGTATATTTACATATTGTTGGTCTATAATTGATCAGAATAGTTATTTTATGAATTATATTTACTTCAAAATCTGTTTTCATTGTTTAACTTTTTGGTGAATTTGTTTGTGAAGTACATCATTGTGCTAGTTTTCTTAATTCACTCAAAAATCAAAATACAATCCTTATTTGTCTAAGCTCAATCTTTTTTTTAACTATTTATTCATTTTGTTCTTAATTAATTCTTATACTGATTACATATGTTAAGAAATTTTCTTCAAAGTTAGTTTCAATACAGATAATTAACAAGGCTATTTTATGAAAAACAACGCCCATTCATCATAAATAATTAATTTAACGTATTTTTTTAATATTCACAAAGTAGTTATCTAATTTTTATATTAAGGACCACATGTATTATTTATTGTTTCTATTATATTTATAAGTCACATTTAATGTATTTTATAAGGATCAAGAAAAACCTTCATAACTTATGAACTCTACCTATAAGTCTAACATGTTTCTAATTTTATTCCTATTAAATATACATGATTTGAAAATTAAATAATATACACCAACATTGAATAAGGGGTAAAAAGAGAAACTAGTAATTAAAAAAAAATTAATGACATGTTTTATAATGATGACTACAAGATTTCTTCTCAGTCCGCCTTATAAATGGGATTAGAACAACATATATATCAAAAATAGAAAAAGGAACAACAATTAGAAAGGGGATATTAAAAAATTGGTAATGACTTCCTAATCATAGAGCAATTAATTTGTTTGGATGCATAGGTGATTTAGAACCACAAATTATAAGACTACAAACCAAGAAGTCACCATCATTTCAACCTCCACAGTTGCTACCAAGTACAAACAAGACAAATTATTTCTTAAAATCCAGATTAAAAAAACTTAAAAATTATAATAATTTTATTATTTTTAATGACCAAATTTTATTATATTAAATTCTATGAAAATCACTGTTAAGATATTTAATTTTTATTTTGTTAATTAAATTTTGTCAAATTTTGATTCTTAGATACACTTTTTTCAAAAGCAAAAATGAATCTCAGAGGCTGAGAAGGAATGGGTACATGCGTACAAAAAGATTGAAGACAATGCACTCGGTACTTTTGACGAAATGTTCCAAATTTTGTTGGCGAATTAATTCTGATTGTGAAGTGAAATGTATTTATAATTTGTTTGGTTGGTGGACTTAGCGCGAGTGCAATTTTTTTGTATATTTTTAGCATTAATTCTTTTAGTTAAAATTTATTTATGAATTTTTAATTAATCATAATATAACATGTCAATGTAGTCTAGAAATTTTTTTACACTCTAAAATATATCATTTTTAGTGAAAATTATAATGAGGTCTAAAGGGGAAAAAAAAATTACCAGTACATCCTAATGACAAGTTAGCATTTTTCCTAATGACAAGTGAGCATTTGTTACTTCCTAACTTGTCACTGTAAACTGGTTAATCATCATTAGGATTTTTTAGTGATTATATTCCTTTCTTAGGACTTCATAACAATTCTCCTTAATTTTTATCTATAGGGTATAACCCATGAATCTTTCTGCTCCAATTCATGTAAATCCTGAATTTCTTTTTTCATCTCCACCTCCATCTCTATATCTAACGAGGAATGAACAAAAAAGAAAGAAAAGTTCCATTGTTAAAATGATGACCAACGCCTTGAAGCTGAGCAGAATTTAACATGATGAAGATCTTATACATTTGAAATCTGACCTATCCAATTAAGTACAATAATTCTGAGAAATATATGAATGACGTATGTAAAATGTACATCGTGTGATGCGAGTTACATTCACCATGTATATATTTTTGTACACATATATCATCTACAGGCTCATCAAAAATATTTTTGCTCCACACAAACACATCTCGCGGCTTCTAACAGCCTCTTTTCCCTTTATTTAGCATCTTCTAACGACTTTAAAAATTAAAAAAAGAACCTATATTATTTGAAAGGGTGGGGGGGGGGGGAGGAGAGAGAGCAAAAACAGAAAAGAATAAAAGCATCAAAGAATCATTCAACTGAAGTAGATTGTGTGTTGTCTTCATGAAAATCAGAGTTGCTAGGTGGAACAGACCACTGATCTGGAAGCATGTAAAAGTAAGCAATCATTGCTTTTCTGAACCTTTCCTTGTATTGATGGGGTGATATTACTGTTGGAGCTGCATTTTTGGGTCCTCCAAGGATGCCTGAAGCTTTTACCCACGTTTCCAGATGCTTGTCCCATGTATAACGTCTCATGTAATCAATGATTCCAACAACTAATTGATGATGCTCTTGATCTATCCCAAGAAGTAACGAATAGTCCATTACGCCCACTCTCTGCACATGAACAAGACATGAACATAAGAAGATGATGATGATGCAAAACGCTTGTTTATTGATACATCTGATATTTGAGTTGTTTTGGAACAATGGACTTTGCTTCTTTTCTTTGTTGGTTTCTACACCATGAGATACTCAGAACGAACATCACAGAACATCAGCAGAGATACTTACTGCGAGAAAAGAAGTATCATTCCAGACAGCCCTGGATAACAATTTTTTGGCTTTATTTCCCACAAAAATGGGGGAAGTTGGTATTGATTCAATCAAGTTTTGGTCCAGCAGAACTTTGTTGGTCCCGGTAGTATCCGAATTATAGCGAGACCTGGAAGATCCTTTGAGATCATACAGTCGAATCACGTTCTTCCTAAACAGAAGATTCTCCATAACCAGTACATCCATCTTTGATTCTTTCCCTCCCTTGGGATGCTTTACTGTAACCTTTCGAGGAGAAAGCAACCGGTAAACAGAGAATTTACTATGTTTTATTCAGCAGAGAAAAATACATGACTTGTTGCAGTATCCCTCCACTGGTTCCTTTACCCAGTAATGTTTTCGTTCTATTATTTCACTCAAACCAAGTCAAAAGCATAAAGCTTTGATTCTCACGTCCAAAATAACAATCAAATTTTGCACAAGTAAAACAAGTTGTTCTGAACTGGGAATTATAAAATGCTCTCACTGATTCAGGTTCGGCAATCTGTAAACAAGAAATTCTTCAAAACATGATTGACACACACACGCTTTTAGGAAAGACGAATGACTGCTTTGATATTACCGTATATTAATCTGTTCTATAGAGAAACGTTTTAAAAATTGCATGGCCATTTTAACTTGTTTGGCAACTTCTAAAGTTTTCATCTCATGACTAAACTTTTTTTTGGCGGTTTTCTTCTCAGCCCATAAAACAAATAATTTAGAAGCTACAACACTTCAAGGATGAAATACAAATACCTGGTATATTCCTAGAATCTTTGCCAAGCATGTTGGGCACGGTAAGCCTATTGAATCGGTAAGGTACTTAAAGTATGCCGGACCAAATTTAATAAACGATTCAAGCTCTGTTTTGGTCACTTGTTTAATGATAAATCGATCGTCCAGTGTTTTCGCAAAGAATACGTTGCTCTTCCCACCTTGAGCTCGCCATTTTTTACAGCGACTCAAGGAGCGTACGTAGTCAATTTCCGAAGGACACCAAATCCTTCTCATGGCATCAAACTTCTTAGCATAGTAAACAGTCACAGAATATTTGACCTTACTATGAGGACCATCATCTCCAAATGAAACTCTGGGATGCATAGCCTTTGTACATACCAGTGGAGAAAAAGATGGTAACGAATCATCTGTGGAGAAGAAGCTTTTCTGAGAATCAGAACTTGTTTCATCGGAAGAAAGGAACGAGGTGAAATTTGCCGAGTCAGGAAAGTACAATGAAGGCATTGATTCAACTCCATCTTTTGTTCTTTCTCCTTCATCAATCAGTTGGGCATGATATTCTGGTGACATTAAAGCATAAGATATGATACTTGAGGGCTCATCATCAAACACTGGTATTACAGTGTCATTAACACCAATAGGGAGAAGCAGCCTCGCTTCACCTTGGAGTTCCATCTCCCGGAAGGAGGATAAGGAAGATACATAAACAGGGTTGTAGTCAGCTAGTGTATCGAACTTTGGGCCACTGGCTTGCAAGTTCTTGTTAAATGAGCGATAGAAGTTTATGAATGGCATTCCCAGCCAGCTTAAAGAGTCTTCCATTATATTATCATGTGCTTTGGGCATATTCTTGAGCACATTGTGGTCTTCTGCATGATCTCTTTGTATAGCTGTGCTCAAAGAATCGGCCATGAACTCATCTAGAGCTACAGACATGTTATCCTTTGGGATTACTTCTTCACCTGTCCATTTTGCATCAAGCGTATCAGACAAACAGGGCATGATGGATTGATAATGGCCCTCAGAGAGAGATCTGCGAATGCCAAACCCAAGTTTTGAATTTGAAGGGTCAGATTGATGATCCTCTTTCTCATGTCCGGTCATGTCAATTTCTTGATCAATTATGTCATCGGCTTGGGAAATTTTGCTACCAGGTTCTCCTCTTTGCAGGTCAGGGCTTTCCATGAGCTTTGAACCCGTAAGAATACAGTCAGCACTACTGAAAGCTACTCCTGGCATGGACATCCCACTTTTCAAATTTTCATCCATGGTTCTGCCCTTGTCATCTGAATTTGAACTGCTCAAATCACTCTCGTTACTAAAATTAGCTGAGCTGGCAGCATAGATAAGGCGGTGGTCCCACATATATGATTGGAAAAATAACTGCCTCCGCAACCGATTAATTTCCAGAATGTCAACCCCAGGTTGACCCTTTCTCTTTTCCTGGTTTAATATCTTATGAAGTGCTGCCTACGAGAAATGAAAAGAAAGACCATCACATAATATTTACATGCAGCTTCATTTGTGAAAATAGTAAAACTGCCCCTGAGTTTTACAAAAGTTATGCAGTATAAGTAGCACATATCAATTGGCAGCTTTTTTAATCAATATGCTGTATATAGTTTAAAAAAAAAAAAAGAAATCTAAAAATTACACTTTGAAAGGCATTATCACTTTTTTGACTAAAAGTTTAGATGCCACATTTGACACAAAATGAAAATCGTTCTTAGAGTGAACGATTTGTGTACAAATTTAAACTTGCTCTTATAGTTAACAGTTTTGAGTTGAAACATCTTAGTAAATACTTTTCAATGAGTAGCATTTAGACCTTTTTTTTTTACTGTATACGCGTATTGATTGAAAAAAGCCTCAACAGGCACGAGTGAGGAGAAGGGGGAAAGCAAAAAAAAAAAAAAAGATATGGAGGAAGAGGTGGGAAAACTGGACAGGAACCTGACATGATGAGAGCATTGGACATAGCCAATTTCCACTGGTTCCCCTTCATTCTTTCAATTTCACACTTACCAGGCACATGGTAAAGCTGGTCTGATCAATTTCAATGGTCAAACGGACACTATCTTAAGCTACTAATTGTATCTCTAACAACATGCATGTTTACAGGGAAAGGACTTAAATTTAGCTTGGTGTTAATAACCAAATAATCAAAATGAGTCTTATAAGACAAGGAACCCACCTCAAATTCATCTTTCTCCCTTCGCAACATGCTCTCCAGTTCAGCAACTTGGTGGCCAGATTCAGGTGTTACAAGTCCACTATTAACTGGCGTTGAGCTAGTTCTTTTGTCTTCAATCTGACTAAGAGCATTTTGTACCTCGGAAAATAAAAGCCCAGCCCGGTTAACCACCTGTTATAACATCAAATCATGTTTGCAATCAAACAACCATATTTAAAGACCTAACATCTCAAGACAGTGAATATAATATTGAACCTCATCTGACTCTTTTTGTATCCACTCTTGATTTCCACTATCAAAATCCATTTTGACTGGGGGAAGATACACTG
This sequence comes from Neltuma alba, assembly GCF_004799145.2. Lineage (NCBI taxonomy): Eukaryota > Viridiplantae > Streptophyta > Magnoliopsida > Fabales > Fabaceae > Neltuma > Neltuma alba. The sequence goes on along the minus strand of NW_021636029.1, from coordinate 738,755 downwards.
AGTGAATTTCGATTGATGCATACCGAAAACAAGCAACCATACTCCCAAATCTGCAAGAAATTGAACATAATCTACAAATAAATCCTACAAAAATAACCCATATAAAAGCTACCAAAAAACCTACAGATTCTACATTCTCCAAAAACAGAAAACATTCTCCCAAATCTGAAAGAGAAATATGAACATAGTGAACTAATAAATCCCACAGGTAAATATAAAATCCAAACAAATTCTTGTTTCATGAATAGGCGCAATGAAACTCAATTTCATAAAGGCAGGCAAAACTATGAGGCTTTTCAAAAAGTGAATTTAAGAAGGGTAGCTATTGCATAATTGAGTCACAGTTTATATAAATTCAACTAATAGTAACTCAATCCAAAGTTGGTCATCCGAAATAATCTTAGGGATCTAGATTACAAGCATGAAAGTTTGGGAAGAATAATGCATAACGAGCAATGCAATGTCCATAAAACTTCAACTAGAGGCTTGCTTATTTATATACGAGGAAGAAAAAAGATCACCCATAAAAACGAAGACAATCTCTATGTAAAGAGTGACCGCAGCCGGCCACCCTGCTTGCTGAAGCATGGTTGGAGAAACTGAGTTCCAAAAATTTCCCAAATGATAAACCCCAAGCAGCATCAGACATTATTATTCTATGTGTAGCAGGAGGAAAACCATTCATTCTTGGACACCTCAGGCATCTGTGCCACATCCAGATCTTCCCATCCTTTTCCCCGGGTAGGAGAATCTCTGGCAGTTTTTTAACTGATATGGTGATGTTTCCCTGCCTGTGAGTATAAGAATGCACATGTGCTTCTGATGGCATTTCACAGAAGTTGCACTGATAACTCTGAAATGCAATGAAGCCAAGCATGAGAAGGGTCTCAAAATAAAAATAGATGGAATATTTCCAGAACAGAACTTACCTGATCGAATAAATAGTCCCGCAAAAACCGACCCAAGGGTTTGTCAAAGTTGCGATAGTATGCAATACGAAAAATGCGGGGCCTCTCACACACAGTTCCCTTCCATACGCATCGGGAGGACATAGACACTAAAATAATTTGATCATCATCAGAAGGTGCTTGCGGAAACTCTTCTTCTTCACCAAGTAATTGCTCTTCATTCACAGCTTCTGTCTCTTTGGAATGGCTTCGAGCAACTTCTAAAGGCGACAGCTCCAAAGCTCTGAGTTTTCTGGACATTTGGCTGTGACTGTTCTGAGGTGTGTCAGTGAGGATGCCATGATCAAATTTATCCGAAGTCCAACAGTCATTTAGAGAAGGAGGAGGATGAGTATCTATAATTTCCAGAGAACTGTTCACTACGGAATTTCCCTGCATGAGAGATATTTTGTTTATATCTTCACCTGTGAGAGGCTTTTCATAATAGGACATTGAATTTGGGTAAAAGGTAGTTGAACCGGGTGGCATGGATGGATAAGGACCATAAGACAAAAGCGTTTCTTTAGGATCAGCAGGCAAGACACTTTTGGCTCTCTGTAGTTCAGTGCCAAATTCAGGATCCAGAGACTTTTCGCTGTCAGGAATGAGGAAACTTGAGATGTTCCTGGCAACCAGTGGCGATTTTTCTGGAACCGGCACAGGTATTAGACTATTTAAAGCTAATTCTGACTGCGAGGCTCCTTCATCAGAAAGAAAAGATGTCTCCAAAGCCAAATGGTAAGCTGCGAAAACTCCATACTTTATTGCGTGCTTTGCCTTTTTCAGTTCTTCCTTATCAGCACCTCGAAGTAAAATCTGTAAGCAACACGAGCCAGGTGAACACTAGCTACAAGTAAGGATGTACATGACAGCAATCATTAGATAATGCACAAAAATTTTTAAGAAAAGGACACACCGTGAAACCCAACGGGACAGGACAGCCTTCAAAAAACATTAACGTCTTTGCAGGTTTTTTTCCTTCTTGACCAGCACTACCAAGGTCTTCAACAAACTTTTCCACTCGAAATGTTTCACAACAGCCCAACTTGAGGGATGATAGATGATCAACTGAAGGTGCTATTTGAGTTCCCGTACAGCGCGCTATGCGCTCCAGAAGTGGCATTTTCACATTAAGAACCAATGATATGCCTTGTGCAAGAAGATATTCTTGTGCATATCTAGAAACTGATTTCTCTACCAAAAGGATATCAGGTTGTTGTGCAGCTATTTTTGCCACTGCCATCTTCAAATGCTCCATTTCCTAGAGGAAAAGAAAAATGCAAACTTTTCACGTACCATGAACTCATGAAAGTGATCAACATAATATAAAATGATGTAAGAAATTACAACCTGCTGCAATAGGGTATCTACACTAGTCAAGAGATTGGCAACACGCTGATACTCAAGCGCCCCTCCAAGGATCAACACACGAGGTTTATCTACTTTTGATTTCATTCGCCTATGAGCCACATTTTTCTTACAAACAACTCCTTTAACCACCACACTGAGAATATGAAATCCAGGAAGCAAGTCAAGTAATAGGAAGCAAGGGCTATAAAAAGTTATACTACCTCTAATCCTAAATATAAGAGCTTGTTAGATATTCAATTTGGTCTTAAATATAAGACTCTAATATATTTTGTTTCCAACATTTATTTATTTTCTCTAAAGTAGTCCTCATGCTGATTATGTATGTTAAAAAGATTTCTATTTTAATGTACATGATTAACAAGAGTATTTTAGGAAAGACAACACTTATTTATTTTGACTTAATAATAATGACAATTTATAAAAACGATGAGATTGTTACTTATGCGAAAATCGTTAATGCTCTACATCCCAATTCAAAGGATCAGGATAGGACTTAATGGCTTCTATATTTCCTAAGTTAGTCTCTGCATACAGATTATAGCACTTACCTGTCACTGCGGTTGCCGCATGCTATGCGTTTGATCTTCACATATCCAGTTGGGTCCATTCCCGCACCATGGCTTGTATCTGGTTTCAGTAATGTTGCAGCCTCCCATGAGAGAGAAGTGATGATTTCAAACCAACTATTGGTATCATTTTCTTCAACTGGTAGGTTTTCAACTACTAACAGCTGAGCTACCAGGGCCTTAAAATGTTCATCAACTACTTTCTTTGTGCCCATCGTCGTCTGTTCGTCGCATGACCTATCTCTATTTCGGGACGACTCTCCACTTCCAGAGCTACTTATTGGTGAGTGTGCATACCCCCACTCTCCTATGTCATTCCCGTAATCATCATCCTCATCGTCAAACAACATTTCTCGTTCATATTCTTCGTCTTCTTCCGGTTCTGGAGGCAGCCAGAGAAGTCCATTATTATCGAAATCTAAAGGTTCAGCATCAATGTCTGCTGAAACATATAAAGAAGAAGGTGCTTCACTTCCATCAAAACCCTGCATGTCAAAGTATTGCGGCTCTAAAGAGTTGCATAGAAGATCTTCATGCATCTGTGATCCATCAATGTTGTTAATTCCATCAAAATCAGCTTGACCATAGTAGCCACTGACTTCAGAGTAATGCGTCATTTCAGAAGCTGACCGATATACAGCATAATCATCCTCATCATCACCACTCCTAAAGATAGATAGATAAAAGCATATTTTCTGAGAACTTCTGTTCAAAAAAATTGTCTCTATGATTAAGGGCTCTAACCAGCTTTGTTACCATCATAACTACGAGGGGAAATTAGAAGCAAGAGCAACTAGTGGGATGTGGCCAATCTCATTTGATCATTATTCATTATATAATATTTTTAAAGTTGAAAATACATTAAATTTGGTAAGTTTCTCAAAATCAAAAGGGAAAAAAAAATCAATAGAAAACTTTATGAAATAAACTAAACTTCATTAATTTTTAAATCTTTTAACTTTAGAGGACCTGTTTCAATCCAGTCAATAGACTATTCTAAATGTCTAAAGGGATGATTAATTAATCATATCTCTGACAAAAATGACTTGGACTTAGAGAATGTCAGGTATATTAATATAAAATATGGCAGAGGAGTCCTCATGCGTCACTTCAAGAGAAAATGTATACCTTTCCATTGAGTATTCGTATTGGTTTAACGATGAGTCCCCTAGGCTTGCCGCAAGATCCCTTCTAAGGGCTGATAAAATTTCCCTATCGAGGCCTTTGACCTTCACAGATGATCGATGTAGGCTCATACCTTGTTGCCCCGGTTGATAATAACCAATGGAAACAGGAAGGGAGCAAACAGTATTGTTACTGCTATTAGCAGTGACAATGGATTTAGTACTGCTAAAGCTTGAAACTGATAGTGAAAAACTATGATCTAGATTTGGGACCTGATTAGTGCAATTACAACTAGCTAAGCCCTGCTCCCATTGCTTGTAACAAAAATCACATACCCGAACTCTATTCCTTTGATCGCTAGATGGGGCAGGAACTGAGTTTGCAGCACAGTGGGCGCAGAAAATTTTTCCACAGTGACGACAATGGTGCCTACGATTAAATAAGGTGAATGGGCAATCACACCCGTAGCATACTGTACATATCTTGTCGGGCATCCAATAAACCCTAGACACATTTGCCTGCTCAGATTGAGATGGCCAAGAAATCCATGACTTGACGATGCTTACAACTTCAGAGAAAGTCTTTCGTTGAGCATCCATTGACAAACACAACTCCTTCCCCACTCATTATTACATGTTCTTTTGACCCCTAATAGGCAGGTATCAGGAAAATCATCACCAACACTTCTATACAAATCCTCATAGTCTGTTGGCTAATTCATGGTTCTCCATCGCTGTCTAGAAAACAACTTCATCAAAAAATCAGAACTCTAAACAACCAATTGTCACTTGTCTGACGGTTAAATCAATTTCACTGTCACAAATCCATCTATATAATTGAACAAAGATTACAACCTAAACTCACGTCAAATTAAACTCATCCAAAGCAACTGAATTCATCTATATAGACAAAAGCTCAGTGAAAATCTCTCTCTACCGTCACATGTAAGACTCAGACACGCTTCTTAGACAATGCCAATTGAAATGGTCACATTCATCCGTCGTCTTCGATCACTCCCCGCACCACCGTTAACTTGTCCTCGTTATGGAGAAGGTAAGGAGATAAACAAGATTGAACCTGTGGTTTTAAACAACGTAATGAACCAATCAGACAGACTCCTGGTGATCAAACACGAGATTTTCAAGCAGGATCCCATAAAATGCTGATCAAAATTCCCGCTCAAATCTCAAACAATGTTTTGTTCTTGGTTGAATTAAGGCACAAAGAATACAAACAAGATTTGCGCCTCGCAGTTAACAGACTCCTCTGCACCGAAAGCTCAGAGAGAGACCCGAACCAGAAAGACGGATAAAATATTGGGAAACAAAACGGACCAAGAAACGATCTTTTTTTAATATTAATGATCAAGAAAGCTTCAATTCTGGATCGCGATCATTCATGAATCATCCACTTCCGACGTGGTTCATCCAAAATATGAATATTCAGAAGAACATCAATCAATGAAGAAGCTTGGGATTGGTGATCTTATGAATAAATTGCAACGCATCCAAGGTAATGTATGGGAATTTTTATTTTTTGTATAGAATTGGGAAATTAAAACAAAAAAATCATTAGAAATGTTGGTGTTTGTGGGAGTTGAGTGATGACTCTCCGTTCTCTTTTTCTTCCATCGTTTTTCCGTTTCGCAGCTAATAGTCGTTGGTGTTCCCTTCCCAATTCGCGTGACCCAGAACGAGAGACTGCTGACGTGGCCGCATGGTCGTTTTTATTTTTATTTATTTTTTGTTTCGCAGCTAATAGTCGTTGATCCACACTAAATTTTCATTTTATTTTTTTTGAACCAATGATTCTTAATGTAATAGTAGCAGTTGCTTGCCTAACTTCAATAAATTTTAGGAAATAAATAAGTCATTTATCCTACTAAATGTTTATCATATTCTTCCTAAAATATTCTTATATGACATTAATAATTAGATTATATGAGTTTATAAATTAGATAAATTAGTTTGGTAAAAAATTATGCTATTTCCAAGTCATTAACATAAAAGCTAATTGGAAATTGAATTTTACTCCCATACTTATCTATTTTATTCTCACATAATACCTATGATCATTATAAGAATTATTCTAATGTATACGATTAACAAAAATATTTTTAAGAAAACACAACATATTTATTACAAATAACTAATTTAATTAGTTTTTTTAATTTTTACAAATTGGTTACCTAACTATTATATAAAAAAATTGGAGAGTAAATATAAGATAAAAATAGATTAAAATCTTAGGTTTATAATTCAAATAAATTTCTTGACGAACCTATTACATTGAGAACTTAAAGAGTATTTAAAGATAATTTTACCTACTTCTATTGTATTTTAAAAAAAAGGGAAATTCAGCATGGAGGTATGGATGGATAAGCATTAAGTAGTTCAAGAATTATTCAAGCTCAATTATTTAAAATTCAAATATAACTTCACTATATAATTATTCAGTAATTGACATTGACACGTTAACATTAGAATGGTGAACATTTTGTTGGGGATTAGTAAAATACTATTGAACTTGGATATGAAAATACACATTATATATTATGCTGACATGTATGATTATGATTAATTTACAGGGTCGCTCAATTGACATTTAACATCTTAAACAAGTATGAGTTTGCTTGCTCTATTCTTTGTAGATGTAAGTGCACTATAATAGGTACTCGAGTTTCTTCTATTGAGTAAAGTATAACCAAAAAAAGAAAAAAGAAAAATCACTATGTGATCTTAAAATGATAATATGATATATGCTACTTACTTATTATTACAATTTTTTCTACTAATTATATAATTTATGAATAGTAAGTTTTTAATAATTTTATGAGTGAAATAATGATGATGTTGATTGTAGATATATTTATAGACTCTAGAGGCTAAGATAACATGAAGGAGGCACGAAGGCAAGGGTGTTAGTGTTTGAATAATTGAATTCAGAAGGCAGCATATGTTATCTTATTAATTAATGCCAACAAAATGATTTGGTTGCAAAAATAATTATTCTTTCCAGCTGTATGTACGACGTCGTTTACTTATTTCTCACAAAATTGACATATAACCTTCCCTTATTCACCTTCATTCATTAGTTACAGAGGGAATTTGAACTTGTATAAATAACATGAACATTACTTACCTGAGCAAGAAGAAAGAAAGAAAGAGAGAGACAATAGGAGGGCATATAGGTTTTTCTTTCTTCTTTCTCCATTCGTATTTTCCAAGTTTATTTGGAGAATCTGATTTTGTAATGTCACTTTTTGTCTTTCCTTTTAACTTCCAGACCAAACGATAATTATTTGGAGCTGAAGCGCTGATCGCATTAGAAATATTATTGAAATTAAACCGGAGCATTGTTTAATCAATGTTTTGAGAATTTTTTAATTAATTAATGTAAATAATAAATGAAGATATGGTTAATAATTTAAATAAAGTTAGTTTGGTATAATATTCAATTCAGATTCCCATATATCAGCAGAGAAGAATGTCCCGGGAGGTGGAAATTAAATCAAATGGGTGGCTGAGGAACCTTATCTCTCTAGCTCTAAACCAAAATAATTATATTAATTAGCATATCCCAATACCTACTCTTTCACTTCAATATGCATAAATGATATAAATGCATGAATCTGGTGGTATATCATAACAAATTGAAGAGATATACCACTTTGACTCGGAAGAATGCTTAAAAATTTATGGATTTAATTTCATGAAATATTATATGGCTATATCATTAGTATTATTAAATAATAGAGTAAACCATAATTGTACATTCTGATCATTATGTTGCATCACTTTTTAACGTGCAACTTATAATCTAAGGAACCATCTAATCTGAAATTCATGCTCATCCAATATGACATAAGGCAAAGAGTGTTCCAAGAAATTAGTATCACAAGTCTGCATTTTTTAAGTCATTGTTTGATTTTCTTTTTGAAGAAAAAGGACAAGCAATTTAAAATAAAAATACCCATTTGAGACAAATTCTTCTATGTGTTTTGCTAGATAAAGATAATAACAAGGGTAGGTTTTGCATTATCTTGCATTAAGATATATGATTCAGCATGGGGCTCTCTATATAGCTTTACACAGCATATAAAAGGCACTACCATGGTCTGATAATATTGCAGAACATTATCAGATGGCAAAAGTTCATCCCTTTCATTCCTTTGAAACGACTTGCCCCTTCACTTCCAAGCAAGAAACTTTCACCATATGGATGAAGTCTCTGATACTAAATGGAAATGGATGTACTGTCTTTGATTCGCAAGGCCAAATTGTGTTTCGTGTTGATAATTATGATATCAGATGCGCAGATGAAGTTTTTCTCATGGATCAAAAAGGCAATGTCTTGTTTACCATACTAAGAAAGGTACAACATATCGTAGCTTTGGTCCTATATAATATATCACATATATATTATCAAAACTAATAATGATAGACTCATCAATTTCTTTGTCTTTTGTTTTTGGTAGAAATACAAGTTTTCTAGGGTTTGGGAGGGTTTCAGATCCAGTAATGACCAGAAAGAACCAAACTTTCGGGTCAGATCAAAAGGTAACAGGATTCACAGAGAAGCTTTGACGTACGAAGTTAAGCTTGGACTGGAAAAGAACCAGCCATATTCTCACAGAATAGAATGCAGCACATGGAAGTCATCTTTCTGCAAAATCTCAGATCAGTTTGGAGGGCTTGTAGCAGAGGTAATATAGTTAGATAGAGAAAGGCCCGATTTTATATAAAAATATGTGTCATTATTAACCCTAGCTTATATATGTTTTTCTATACTTATTTATGAGCAGTTAAGGAGAAAGAAGGCAAGCTGCGGAGTTGATTTGGGAGAAGATGTTGTGTCAATGGTAGTGGAACCAAACATAGACCTTTCTCTTATCATGGGGCTTGTTGTAGCTTACTGCCTCATCAACTGTAAAATGTAACTGTATATATAAACCCCCCCCCCAAAAAAAAAGGGATAAAATTTGCACTCAGTCATGTGATGTTTAGTTGGAAAAAAGTATTGGGTACCTTACATTAGCTAGAGAGATCAGAACAAACTTGTATATATTCATTAGTGTTTTTTTCTTAAAAATATCAAAACATGCAAACGTTTGTTTTCTTCTCTCAGAGAATAGCTGCTGAGGGAAGATACTGTTTTTGTTCTCTTAATTCCATTACGTTATCCTTATTGATTGGATGATCTTATCTATATACATATACATACGTGTATATATATATATATATATCTCATTTATATTCCCATGTCTTTAACGAAACTTTTATATGTGAAATAATAATACAGAGCTTAATATATAGCTCTTTTGTTATTATGATTTAGAATTGAGATGGTACACATCATGAGTATATTAATGAGATGGTGCGTTTGCACTTTCAAAACCATAACTACGAGTATACTAATCCTAATCATTCACAAAATCCTTTTAACTGAATCACATGAATTTTAAAAAAAATTAATTAAAAAGCCAGTTAGTAATCTTAATTTTATATAAAGAAAACTTACTATAATATTCTAAAGTGAAGTATTCTTCTTCGTAACAAGAGAAAGAGAAACACAGTTAAGTAAAAAAATTCTGCTCCTTTTTTTACTTCCCATTTACGGTATCTATTAGCTAATGACTAATTTCTCATAACTTTCATCAGAACATTAATTCATACCAACTTGGGAATTACATCAAGAAGGTCTGACTCATTCTCACCACGAACTCTGTGGTGAGCTTCTTCAAAATGGCTTAATCAATAGAAAAGAACTTCATAATTAATTAAAGAAAATAGTAAGTAATTGGAGTCAGCCAATTTATGTCCCCTTTTTTTGGGACTGTAAGATCCCGAGAAACGGTAGGATGACAAGATTATAGAAGAGGAACCAGTTTCAATACTCGTCATCTCGATAAGCACCCTAAACTTATCAAATTTAAACTGTCTATATATGATTTGAACGGTTTAGATTTAAAATTTTTAATTTATTATTTTTAAATAAAAAATTATTTTTTGAAAGAATGACAGTTAACAGATTATCTCTATTTTAGATTCTATACATATTAAAATAATTATTTTGAATAAATAAAAATAAAAAGAAATCAAATTTGGACTATCCAAATGAGATATAGATGATCCAGATCTGATGAGTTTATGGTGCTCATCAAAATGATAAGCACCAAAATTGGTTCCTTATAGAAGGAGTCTCTCAAAAATAGGCATTGCGAGCAAGCCAATCAATGCATTTGATTGCTTTCTTGAAAGCAAAATTGAAGACATAACATCAATAGAGATTGAGTTTAATGGAAGGAAATAGTTCTTCACGATGTGGCGAACTAAAGTTTAAGTCTTCATTAAGAGAAATGTTCACATCTAATGCCTGATAATGTCTCAAATAGGATTGTTTCTAACAAGAAGATACTTATGAATAGCAAAAAAAAAAATTGAAGGTATAACGATCCAATATTATACATGACTAGTGGGCCAATTTATACTACTATCACCGATGATGAACACAAGTTCTAGTTTATAATTCAAATTGAATTACAAACTAGATCTTGTATTAAATATCAAGAGTGGCATATATAACAAAACATTTGCATTATTCTAACAACGTATGGAGATAATTGTATAGAAGTGAAGGAGGGATGTTGTTTGGAACAATGAAGTTGGATTCTGATACTGAAATGAGAGAGCCAATAAAAGGGGACGCTTCATTCACAGTTGTGTTAGGAGTATAACATACGCTTTCTTCATTCATGGAATATATATTTTGCTGTCTCTAATAAGGTTCCATATCTCAGTGGACAGTGGTGAACCATCCATGATCCAACACCTAATCTTCTTTGTTATTCCTTGTCGCTTTCGTGTTTGACTATACCTATTATATGCACATATATGTTTCCTTATGCGTATTCGTTTTTTAACTTTTCAACCCTTTCATTGTACCTAGCCACCTAAAACTTTCTATTCCTTCTCTTTAGGGGTTATCTTAGCAGCATCATTATAACAACAAAACCCTCTTATTATCCGTGGAATCAGCTACATAGATTGCACAATATCATTGTACTTTATTAATAGTCAAAATTTTTGATATACATTAACCAAAAGGTCATACTCTAACTTCTTTGAGTGTTTTTTTTTAATCTTTTTCTACCTCTTTTTAAAGAATTCCATACTAAACCTAATTTTCAAAATGATAAGTGATTTCGACAGTTTTTGACATATCAAAACTATTACAAGAGTAATCAGCATGGCTTATTGATCATTTTAAAATTCAACAAGGATTTTTTTTTTTAATTTTCCCAATCTATACCCTTCTCATCACCGGCACCTCCAACAACCTTTCTTGGATATGTCCAAATAACCTCAAACGATTTTCTAATGTTTTCTCATCAGTAGACATCAAATCAACTCTCTCTTTCAAATCTTATCTTTTTTTGCATAACTATATACGCATTCATCTCAAAGAAATTAAATTGCATGCTGCACAATACATATGCATTAATTCAAAAGAAATAACAAAAAGAAGTTATGATCTTTTTCTGCCAACCATATATATAAAAGTACATGATTTATATAGAGATGTTGCGATTTACTAGGGAATAATATATATGTAATGTGATTATATTCATGCTCTAGTCTTACACTTATTTGCTCATAACAATGCAGATGGCTAGTGGCTCAAGGCGAAGACGGAAGTCTATATATAAGTATGGAAGTGTTATGAGCCATAAATGCAGAATCCAAGAACGAAAATGGTAATTAATTAAGGAAGACACAATAATTTGATAGGTTCATGTCACTTGTTAGCCTAATCAAGTTTGGTTTGAGTAAGTTTATCATCTGCGTTGGACAGATACTTGTTCCTCAGCTCAGCAACGTCAGTATCTCCGACGTGATTCTCAGGAATCCAGTTTCCGGTCTTTGGATCTCTCATCCAAAACGCTCTCTCTTTGGCGCCGCCAACACCGCTCACTGTCTGATCTCCTGCTTCCTTCCTCGCCGCCGTCTCAGCCGCTCCCAACCTCCCATTCTCCGCCGCAACTCTGCAACATCTCCTGCTGCACCATTGACAATATATATATATATATATATGTATATATATCTTCAGTATACCCAAGAAGCCATATAAACACGAACGCATGTAAATAAGGAAGGAGGTATGATAGAGATCGCGGGGAGACAAAACCTGATGAGAAGGAGAAGTGGGCTGGCAGAAATCTTAGCCATATTATTATGAAGGAAGAAGTTCTGGGCAGTTTGGAAGTTGCAGAGAATGGAGTTTACAAATAAGCTCATAAAGTATAGGTTTCCAGCTGCCATTCGTAGCTAAAAAGCACAAGCTGAAATTAATATTAAAAATTTTGTGGATAAGACCTTGATTAGATTCGGTCATGTGTCTGCGGGCAGATTCTCTAATATACAAACTAAATACACAAGATTTGGTCTTTCTGTAATTATGTTTTTGTGGGCTGGTTCCTTGTTGAAATTGAAACAGATTTTGTCTTTCGGTTTGTGGGAAGGTTAAAGCATGCATGATTAATTAACTAGATCAAATTCCCAAGAAAATGATCAATGAATTTTGAATCACAGCATTTATGAATATAACTGTAAGAGATGTAATTTCTTTTTCCAATTATACACTTATTTATGAAGATGATGGATAAGAGAGAATAATTAGGAAAAGACATGAGAAAGAATGAGGAGAAAAAAGAAATGAGAGACATGCAATTAGTTGAAAATAAAAGTAAAAAAAACATTATATTTTTAGACAGACACAAAGTAATACTTTTATATAGAATCCATGGCTAAGAAAAACACATATATAGAACCAATCCCATGTGAGAAAATATTACTTATATATAGGATTGGGGGTACAGGAAGAAGGGATTCTTGTTCCTCACTCAAAAAATTTTTCCTCTTAGGAATAAAGCATGCATATGGTTAATTTGGAAAAATGCCTCTTCCTCACTCGAATAATACATATAGGTCTCGTTTGGTACGCAGCATTAAAAAATGAGGAATAGGGATTGAGATTGAAAGTGTAAAACTATATTAATTAAAAAGGTGTTTAGTATGAGTAATTGTATAATACTTGGGATTAGACAAACCCATATATGTGGGATTGGGAAATACCATGAGGGGAGGTAGTATTCTCCAATCCTATCTGTATGAGATTGCTTAATCCCATGTGATAAGAACTCACTCATGCTAAGTATCTTTTTAACATGTTTTCAACTCCAATCCCAATTCTTATCCCTCATTTTCAATACTCCATACCAAACATAACCATAGTGTCGATTATCAAATAATTGCTTTAAAAAAAAATTCTTCTGAGAATTAAACAATAATCCAGTAAAATGATTTATGATATTTGGGCTAAATGTTACAACTAAAACATAAAACAATATCAAAATTTTAGCTAAATTTGATATTTTATCAACATAAATAAATAAGCATCTAAAAACTCATCAAATTGTGTACACGTTCATATAAAATAATGTTCAATTACGTGTAAAAGGAAAAACGAAATAGGAAAAAGAAAAAAGCCCTCTTGTTACTATTAGAGTTTTTTTTTTTTTTTTGTAGAAGCAGATTGGAGATAAAAGAATAAGAAAATGTACAGTGTTATTCCTTTTCAAGGAAAGAAAGGCACTTGTTATTCTTTGTTCAAATCATAATCACGTGTGTAAAATTTTATACTAACTTTATTCTCTTTGCTTTCTCTTCAAGGCATTGGATACCATCTTCGTAAATCAATCATCAAACTTAATTAACCATTGGAAATTCTGCCACACACACATTGCATCTTTTGCAGAAACGTGGGGAATTTTCCGGGATACATATGAGTGATGTAATCCAAAATTGTCATATTGATTCTGTCATTAATTACCGAGTATTCTACATATTCTTAATGCAATTGGCAGAAGAAAGTTGATTCTTGAAACACATAGAATCAATAAAGCCACAGTTCAAAATCTTTTTTTGGAAATAAAAAAGTATTAATGCTTTACAGCTTTAAAGCTAAAAATTAGGTTCTCATCCGAAATTATATTCACAGAAACAGTTTTCTCATGCGTCCAAGTCAACTGATAGAACATGATTATTTTCATTAACCTATATTTAATTCATCTAAGCAGTGTGATTTGAGAACAAAACATTAAATGCATCACCAAACTAATGTTTGATCATGTGAATGATTAGGTTTTTTTATACATAAAACTAACCTAATTAAAAAACAGGCATGTATCTTTAGCCCTTAACAGTACAAAAAAGATTGGTTTGATTCCTAATCTTTTATGTATGGAATAAATCTAATTAGGAAGCATCTAGCTATTCTTCACCCTTGTACTTTTGAAAGAAATTTGTCTTCAATGTAAGAGATACTCCTAATATCTTGCCAAAAAGAAAAAAGAAAAATGCTATTTGTATCACTTTAACACGGGGAAAATGATTTAAAAACTAATTGTATGCCTAAATGTACTTTTTTAGTTAAAAAAAGTCAAATTGCTATGCTTGGAAGCATGGGTGAATACATTCATACGAAGGGCTCTCTTCATCATAACTTGGATTTTGGAGACAAAATCCAGCAGAAAACCACATATTGCGTATTTTTCTCGGACATAACCACCATCATTGTCAACTTTTCCATGATCAAATTGTAATATGGCGTAGATATTAGTAATATAGTTGCTTTTCTTGTAGTGATCCAACATTTGCCAAATCTTCAATTTTAAAATTTATTTCATTCACTTAAATCCGGAATGTACAAACGTTTTTCTTAATAAACTCATCTGGGGGTTATTGTATATAATTGACACTAAAATTTGTCTAATGAACTTAATTTCTGAAAATTTTAGACCAGATTTCATACACTGACCACTACTTATAAAAGCCGTTATTTTTTTCAGAATCCGACGATGGGAGGACCCCCAAAAAAAAAAAGCCACTGACTTGTCATTACGGGGAGATTGAGAGAAAAATGAGTTAATCGTAGTTAAACCATTTTGAAATGGTGAGGTATCCCTTTCAATTAACTCGCTGCTTGCAGCATCCTGTTATTGCTTAATGCTTTCAATCAGAGGTTTTAAGGCCAATAAAACATCCACAATACTTGGAATCCCCTGACAAATTTACGAACCAAGTTTCTGAATTTGTATAGACTAAAATTCCACTTAACAAGGTTGTTTTATAAACAAAAAATGCCAAAACATAGATATACTGAATAATAATATATGCACAGGTCCGCTATAAAGTAGGGAAGACTTGTCATTTGTTACATGATTATGTTACAACATGTCAGCAAATTCACCAACATAGGCCTCATATGTCCTTAATCATTGGAGCCCTCGATGGGATTCAAGAGCCGTCGCAGTTCGATACAGCGAACTTCAAACCTAAGGACTAAAAAATGACAATAATAATTGGAGGTGGGGATGTGAGAGGGGAGGAGCCTATTCCTAATGAAATCAGTATTGCTTACGAGTTAAGACCTAATTCTCATTTTTCCCCTAAAATCCTATAATCTATATAGAACATAATGGTTACAGATAATTCCAACACAAGAAGGAGCTACTAAGGCTTGTTAATGGAGGGAGGGAGAGCAGAAGTATATCAAAAGGGTTTTGATGCCGTTGACCCCTGAGAAAACCCATTGGCAACACCTGAGGGTTTCTTCTTGAAATTTGTTACGCTACAATGAGGACAAATATATTCCAGTCCATCTGTTTTTGCATAATCCTGCACAAGTTGTGAACGAAATATGATGAATCCTTAACATGAAGGAAAAAGGTCATGGAGTCATGAAAGTCAATTTTCTTCACACAGGATGGCATCAGACTATTCATTGGCAACAAAGATAATTAAGGCAGTACCTTAAATGCGCCAAGACCTTGCCGTCTGTCACAGCCGAAGTGGGCCCACTCGCCACATATGCCACAATTCACCCAATCCCCAGCTGCACTACTGTTGAACAGTTCAAAAATTTTAAGCAAAGATTTACACAAAATGGGAATAAGTGCGACTACTAATTGTACAGCTATTTCCACTATAGTGACATCCTCTAGTTACGGTCATGAGTCATGACAAAAGAATAAATTAGATGAAAGTTGATAACCTCAACATTCAACATGGAAGGGGGTTTTAAGAGAAAACAATCTGCATGCAATGGCAAAAAGGCAACACCATGACAAAACATGACTGAAGGAAAAGGGAGAAGAAAAACCTGTGACACAACAAGCAGCACTCTCCATCCACATCATCATGTGCTAATTCATATTCTAGAAGGTAAGTTTCATAATGCCTTTTGAGTGTATTTCCAACGCCCTGTAGAACAAGATAAATTATACAAATAGCTTTAGCTGTCACATGTTATAGCTAGTTAACATTGGGGAAAAAAATAACATCAGATCATCACATGGATTCTCAACTAGTTTCTGGAACCATTACCAAAGCTTTTTAATCAATCAAGGGACAGAAATGCAAGAAGCCCCCTTGAGCTCGAGGTGACTCGCAAATAATACACTGAACTTTCAAAATCAGAAATGAGGTCCCCAAATTTCACACTTCAGGAAATAAGTCATGCTCATTTTCCATCAACCATGTTATCTCATAAGCCACATTTTTTGGGGCCATAGTATCAAAAGCCCTTTAGGCTCTCAGCACCCTAAATCGGCCAAGCTGACACTGGGGGAGATGGGAGCTTGACACGTTGACTTCAGGAAGTTAATGGTGGCAGATAAGTTAAGTCCATTAAGATAGAATTAGACAAAAAGACCTACTTCGTCAACTGTGAATTTAATTTTTAGTTTTCAAAGTCTAGGAGTTATTTGCTTTTATGGATAACAACAAAATTAAAAGATTATAAGTCAAGAGAAAGGATACACACACACATATATTATAATCGTACAGTTGGCTAAAAGTTTTTTTGGTTCGTTTTACTAAAACAACTAAACCTAAAATTAATAAACTATTTCTCCTAAATTACAAAACCTAAATTCCAAATTAGTATTACACCATATATTAATTCGGAATCCATAATATTTCTCTTTTCACAATGCATCAATTCCAAACAATATCTTTTCTTTGGTAAATTAAAGCAGAAAAGTTGGCCAACTTAGGACACCAAATGTTAACGTACCGAGAGAGCTGGTTATAAAGGCACTTTCATTGCCTAGTGCCCCCAGCATCCAGAGAAGAGTACATACTGACAGACTAATCTCAGAAAAAAGAGACAACAATGAGATATAGACAAGGTATCAAACATACAGTCATTATATAATTCAATAAAAACTTAGTCTATTTTATCTTTTTAAGAACTAAAATCTATAATTTGAAACTTGAGGGACTAAAACCAAAATGAGAACAACTTGAAGGACCAAATATTATATCAACTCCATTTTATTAGTGTTTTGTTCTTAAAAATATTTTAAAAAAATGCAAACGTTTGTTTCCTTCTCTCAGAGAATAGCTGCTGAAGGAAGATACTGTTTTTGTTCTCTTAATTACATTACATTATCCTTATTGATTGGATAGACTTATATATATCTCATGTATATTCCCATGCGTTTAACGAAACTTTTATATGAAATGGTAATACAGAGCTTAATATATAGTGTTTTATTATTATGCTTTAGAATTGAGATGGCACATATCATGAGTATATTAATGAGATGGTACGTATGCACTTTCAAAACAATAAGTAGGAGTGTACTAATCCTATTATTCACAAAATCCTCTTAACTGAATCACATAAATTTGGAAAAAAAATTATTAAAATCAGTCAGTAATCTTAATTTTATAAAAAGAAACTTGCCATAAAATTCTATAGAGTCAAGTATTCTTCTTCGTAATAAGAGAAAGAGAGACAGAGTTATAATTATGAAAGATATATGTTTGAAATAATTAATTTGAATCCTGTTAAGAATTAATAAGGAACAAAATTGGCTCTAAGGGGTATAGTGGTGTCGCTAAAAGAGGTAGTGAAGATAGGCATTGCGAGCAAGCCAATCAATGCATTTATTCGCTTTCTTGAAAGCAGAATTGAAGATATAACACCAATGGAAGTTGGTCTAATAAAAGAAAATAGTCCTTCACAATAGAACGAACAAAGGTTCAAATTCGTACCAGGAGAAATACCTACATCTAGTGGTAGATAGTACTTTGAATAGAATTGTCTCTAATAAGAGAATACTTATGAGTAGGAAAAAAAATTGAAGGTATAACAATCGAATATTATACATGACTAGTGGGTCAGTTTATACTACTATCACTGATCATTAACGTAAGTTCTAGTTTATAATTCAAATTGAATTACAAACTAGATCTTATATTAAGTATTAGGAGAGGCATATATAACAAAACATTTGCATTATTCTAACAACGTATGTAGATAAGGAGGGATGTGCCTCATTCAAAGTTGTGTTAGGAGTATAACTTAGCAGTTTTCAGTCATGGAATATATTTTGCTGCCTCTAATAATAAGGTTCCATTCTCAGCGCGCAGTGGTGAAACATCCATGATCCAACACCTACTCCTCTTCGTTATTAATTACTTGTTGCTTTCATGTTTGACTATACCTATTATATACACATGTTTCCTTATGCTCATTCGTTTTTTAAACTTTTCAACCCTTTCATTGTACCTAGCTACCTAAAACTAGGACTGCATATGGGCAGGGCAGGGCAGGGCAGAACTCTGGCCCGATGCCCAGCCCGAAGAATAAACGGGCTGAAAAATGCAACATGTTGTCCGGTCCTGGCCATGAAAAGCCCTGTTAAATTCGGGCTAGGCAAATGCGGCTGGGCTAGGCGGGCTTTTATGCCAACAAGTCAATATATTATATTAATTAACTAATTATTTATGTCTTTCTAAATAATCTAATGTAACTTTATATTAAAATGGCAACTTGGCCTTAATTTTGTTATTACTAATTAATATACTATGAAACTACTTTTTGTAGTAGCTAGGAAGAGTGGAATATGACAAAAAAAAAATTGTTTGTATATTTTATTAAACTTAATTGTTTTTCTAGTTTCTAACTCTCAAAATCATTCAAAAATAAATAAGTATAATGAACACTGAATATTGATGCAATAATATATTTGATTCAGGAAATAAATATGAGGCAAAAAATATATATATAAATAAAATTATATATATTTTTGTAGGCAGGGCCAAATGAGCAGGGCAGCATACTGTGCCCAATGTCTAGCCCTGCCCAACAAGTTGCCCAACCCAAACATGTCTAATAGTTCTTTTGGACCATTCTTTTTAAGGCGGATTGGGCTTTTTTTGGGGGCTTGAGCAGGCATAGCAAGCAAATGAGCTTCATGAACACCCTTACCTAATACTTTTTATTCCTTCTCCTTAGGGGTTTTCTTTTTCCGAAAAAAGGATCAACAGGATACAACCTATACAAATAATAGCCTAGCAGCATCATTATAACAACAAAACCCTCTTATTATCCGTGGAATTCGCTATACAGATTGCATCATATCATTGTACTTTATTAATAGTCAAATTTTTTTGTATGTTAACCAAAAAGTCTTACTCTATAACTTATTGAGTATTTTTCTTGGATCTTTCTCTACCTCTTTCTAAAAAACTCCATACTAAATCTAATTTACCCTCTTCTTCACCTCAAATGATTTTCTTACGTTTTCTTATCAACAGACATCATGTCAACCCTTTCTTTCGAATATTTTTCTTTTAATATAACTACGCATTCGTCTCAAAGAAATTAAATTGTATGCTGCAAAATACATATGCATTAATTCATCAAAAAGGAATAACAAAAAGAAGTTATTATGATCCTTTTCTGCCAACCATATAAAAGTATATATTTATATAGAGATTTTGCGATTTACTACGGAATAATACATATGTAATGTGTTTATATTCATGCTCTAGTCTTGCACTACTTATTTGCTCATAACATAGCAGACGGCTAGTTTCTCAAGGTGACGAAGGAAGTCTATAGATAACTATGGAAGTGTTAAGAGCCACAGATACAGAATCCAAGAATTTGATAGGTTCATGTCACTTGTTAGCCTAATCAAGTTTGGTTTGAGTGAGTTTATTATGTGCGTTGGACAGATACTTGTTCCTCAGCTCAGCAACGTCAGTATCTCCGACGTGATTCTCAGGAATCCAGTTTCCGGTCTTTGGATCTCTCATCCAAAACGCTCTCTCTTTCGCACCGCCAACACCGCTCACTGTCTGATCTCCGGCGTCCTTCCTGGCCGCCGTCTCAGCTGCCCCCATCCTCCCATTCTCCGCCGCAACTCTGCAACATCTCCTGCTGCACCATTGACAATATACATATATATATCTTCAGTATACGCAAGAAGCTATATAAACACGAACGCATATAAATAAGGAAGGAGATATAATAGAGATCGCCGGGAGACAAAACCTGATGAGAAGGAGAAGTGGGCTGGCAGAAATCTTAGCCATATTATTATGAAGGAAGAAGTTCTGGTCAGTTTGGAAGTTGCAGAGAATGGAGTTTATAAATAAGCTCATCGCGAAGTATAGGTTTCCAGCTGTCATTCGTAGCTAAAATGCACATGCTAAAAATTAATATTAAAAATTTTGTGGATAAGACCTTGATTAGATTCGGTCATGTGTCTGCGGGCAGATTCTCTAAATACACAAGATTTGGTCTTTCTGTAATTATGTTTTTGTGGGCTGATTCCCTGTTGAAATTGAAACAGATTTTGTCTTTCGGTTTGTGGGAAGGTTAAAGCATGCATGATTAATTAACTAACTTGATCAAATTCCCAAAAAAATGATTAATGAATTTTTAATCACAGCATTTATGAATATAACTGTAAGAGATGTAATTTCTTTTTCCAATTGTACACTTATTTTTGAAGATGATGAATGAGAGAGAATAATTAGGAAAAGACATGAGAAAGAATGAGGAGAAAAAAGAAATGAGAGAGACATGCAATTAGTTGAAAATAAAAGTTAAAAAAAAACATTATATTTTTAGACAAACACAAAGTAATACTTTTATATAGAACCCATGGCTAAGAAAAACACATATATAGAACCAATCCCATGTGAGAAAATATTACTTATATATAGGATTGGGGGTACAGAAAGAAGGGATTCTTGTTCCTCACTCAAAAATTTTTTCCTCTTAGGAATAAAGCATGCATATGGTTAATTTGGAAAAATGCCTCTTCCTCACTCGAATAATACATGTAGTAGGTCTCGTTTGGTACGTAACATTAAAAAATGAGGAATAGGAATTGACATTGAAAGTGTAAAACTATATTAATTAAAAATGTGTTTAGTATGAGTAATTGTATAATACTTGGGATTAGACAAATTAAACCCATATATGTGGGATTGGAGAATATCATGAAGGGAGGTGATATTCTCCAATCATATCTGTATGAGATTGCCTAATCCCATGTGATAAGAAATCACTCATGCTAAGCATCTTTTTAACATGTTTTCAACTCCAATCCACATCCTTATCCCTCATTTTTAATATTCCGTACCAAACATAATCATAGTGTCGATTATCAAATAATTGCGTTAAAAAAAATTTCTTCTGAGAATTAAAGAATAATAATCTAGTAAAATGATTTATGATATTTTGGCTAAATGTTACAACTAAAACATAAAACAATATCAAAATTTTAGCTAAATTTGATATTTTATAAAAATAAATAAATAAGCATCTAAAAACTCATCAAATTGTGTACACTTTCATATAAAATAATGTCCAATTACGTGTAAAAGGAAAAACGAAGTAGGAAAAAGAAAAAAGCCCCTCTTGATTCTTTTTTGGGTAGAATCAGATTGGAGATAAAAGAATAAGAAAATCTACAGTGTTATTCCTTTTCAAAGAAAGAAAGTCACTTGTTATTCTTTGCTCAAATCATAATCATGTGTGTAAAATTTTATACTAACTTTATTCTCTTTGCTTTCTCTTCAAGGCATTGGATACCATCTTCGTAAATCAATAATCAAACTTAATTAACCATTGGAAATTCTGCCACACACATATTGCATCTTGTGCAGAAATGTGGGGAATTTTCCAAGATACATATGAGTGATGTAATTCAAAATTGTCATGTTGATTCTCTCATTAATTGCTGAGTATTCTACATATGCTTAATGCAATTTGGCAGAAGAAAGTTGATTCTTGAAACACATACAATCAATAAAGCCACAATTCAAAATCTTTTTTTGGAAAAAAAAAAGTATTAATGCTTTACAGCTTTAAAGCTAAAAATTAGGTTCTCATCCGAAATTATATTCACAGAAACAGTTTTCTCATGCGTCCAAGTCAACTGATAGAACATGATTATTTTCATTAACCTATATCTAATTCATCTAAGCAGTGTGATTTGAGAACAAAACATTAAATGTATCACCAAACTAATGTTTGATCATGCGAATGATTAGGTTTTTTATATATAAAACTAACCTAATTAAAAAAAACATGCATGTATCTTTAGCCCTTAACACTGCAAAAAAAGATTGGTTTGATCCCCAATCTTTTATGTATGGAATAAATCTAATTAGGAAGCATCTATCTATTCTTTGCCCTTGTAATTTTGAAAGAAATTTGTCTTCAATGTAAGAGATACTCCTAATATCTTGCCAAAAAGAAAAAAGAAAAATACTACTTGTATGAGTTTTAACACGGGGAAAATGATTTTAAAAACTAATTGTATGCCTAAATGTACTTTTTTACTTAAAAAGGTCAAATTGCCATGCTTGGAAGCATGGGTGAATGCATTCATACGAAGGGCGCTCTTCATCATAACTTGGATTTTGGAGACAAAATCCAGCAGAAAACCACATGTTGCATATTTTTCTGGGACATAACCACCATCATAGTCACCTTTTTCATGATTAAATTGTAATATGGCACAGATATTAATAATACAGTTGGTTTTCTTATAGTGATCCAACATTTGCCAAACCTTCAATTTTAAAATTTATTCCACTCACTTAAATCCGGAAACGTCCAAACGTGTTGCTTGATAAACTTATTTGGTGGTTATTGTATATAATTGACTCTAAAATTTGTCCAATGACTTTAATTTCTGAAAATTTTAGACGAGATTTCACATGCTGACCGCTACTTACAGAAGTCATTGTTTTGCTCAGAATTCGAAACGACGTAGGGACCCCCCCCCCCCAAAAAAAAAAAAAGCACCAACTTGTCATGGCGGGGAGATTGAGAAAAAAATTGAGTTAATCGGAGTTAAACCATTTTGAAGGAGTGAGGTATCTCTTTCAATTAACTCGCTGCTTGCAGCATCCTGTTATCTCTTTCAATCAGAGGTTTTAGGGCCAATAAAACATTCACAATACTTGGAATCTCCTGACAAATTTACGAACCAAGTTTCTGAATTTGTATAGACTAAAATTCCACTTAACAAGGTTGTTTTATAGACAAAAAATGCCAAAACATAGATATACTGAATAATAATATATGCACAGGTCCGCTATAAAGTAGGGAAGACTTGTCATTTGTTACATGATTATGTTACAACATGTCAGCAAATTCACCAACATAGGCCTCATATGTCCTTAATCATTGGAGCCCTTGATGGGATTCAAGAGCCGTCGCAGTTCGATACAGCGAACTTCAAACCTAAGGACTAAAAAATGACAATAATAATTGGAGGTGGGGATGTGAGAGGGGAGGAGCCTATTCCTAATGAAATCAGTATTGCTTAAGAGTTAAGACCTAATTCTCATTTTTCCCCTAAAATCCTATAATCTATATAGAACATAATGGTTACAGATAATTCCAACACAAGAAGGAGCTAGTAAGGCTTGTTAATGGAGGGAGGGAGAGCAGAAGTATATCAAAAGGGTTTTGATGCCGTTGACCCCTGAGAAAACCCATTGGCAACACCTGAGGGTTTCTTCTTGAAATTTGTTACGCTACAATGAGGACAAATATATTCCAGTCCATCTGTTTTTGCATAATCCTGCACAAGTTGTGAACGAAATATGATGAATCCTTAACATGAAGGAAAAAGGTCATGAAGTCATGAAAGTCAATTTTCTTCACACAGGATGGCATCAGACTATTCATTGGCAACAAAGATAATTAAGGCAGTACCTTAAATGCGCCAAGACCTTGCCGTCTGTCACAGCCGAAGTGGGCCCACTCGCCACATATGCCACAATTCACCCAATCCCCAGCTGCACTACTGTTGAACAGTTCAAAAATTTTAAGCAAAGATTTACACAAAATGGGAATAAGTGCGACTACTAATTGTACAGCTATTTCCACTATAGTGACATCCTCTAGTTACGGTCATGAGTCATGACAAAAGAATAAATTAGATGAAAGCTGATAACCTCAACATTCAACATGGAAGGGGGTTTTAAGAGAAAACAATCTGCATGCAATGGCAAAAAGGCAACACCATGACAAAACATGACTGAAGGAAAAGGGAGAAGAAAAACCTGTGACACAACAAGCAGCACTCTCCATCCACATCATCATGTGCTAATTCATATTCTAGAAGGTAAGTTTCATAATGCCTTTTGAGTGTATTTCCAACGCCCTGTAGAACAAGATAAATTATACAAATAGCCTTAGTTAACACTGGGGGAAAAAAATAACATCAGATCATCACATGGATTCTCAACTAGTTTCTGGAACCATTACAAAAGCTTTTTAATTAATCAAGGGACAGAAATGCAAGAAGCCCCCTTGAACTTTAGGTGACTCAAATAATACACTGAACTTTCAAAATCAGAAATGAGGTCCCCAAATTTCACACTTCAGGAAATAAGTCATGTTCATTTTCCATCAACCATGTTATCTCATAAGCCACATTTTTCGGGGCCATAGTATCAAAAGCCCTTTAGGCTCCCAGCACCCTAAATTGGCCAAGCTGACACTGGGGGAGATGGGAGCTTGTCACGTTGACTTCAGGAAGTTAATGGTGGCAGATAAGTTAAGTCCATTAAGATAAAGTTAGACAAAAAGACCTACTTCCTCAACTGTGAATTTAATTTCTAGTTTTCAAAGTCCAGGAGTTATTTGCTTACACGGATAGTAATAAAATTAAAATTAAAAAATTATAAGTCAAGAGAAAGGATACACACATATACATATTATAATCGTACAGTTGCTAAAAGTTTTTTTTGTTCATTTTACTAAAACAACTAAACCTAAAATTAATAAACCATTTATCCTAAATTACAAAACCTAAAATTTCAAATTAGTACTACACCGTATATTAATTCGAAATCCATAATATTTCTCTTTTCACAATGCATCAATTCCACACAATATCTTCTCCTTGGTAAAGCACAAAAGTTGGCCAACTTAGGACATCAAATGTTAACGTACCAAGAGATCTGGTTATAAAGGCACTTTCATTGCCTATTGCCCCCAGCATCCAGAGAAGAGTACATACTGACAGACTAATCTTAGAAAAAGAGACAACAATGAGATATAGACGAGGTATCAAACATACAGTCATTCTATTGGTGGTTGTGTAATTGCGCATCTTTGAGAAGATTTGTCCTTTCCAATTGATGCCATTACCAACATGGAATCCTCCCCTGGTAACCACCTAAGAAACAACAAATAAATTTATCAACAGGCTGACCAGATCTGCTGAGCAATGTCAGCATCGAAAGTCAAAGCCCCAATTGCTCACCTCTTTATACAAGTTGTAGAGATCAAGCCGTTTCCCATTGAGAATTGCATCAGGAAACTCAGCAAGCCCTCCTTGAGGAATTAATCGACTATGTCCCCGAAGCATTAGAAACTCCATGACATCTTTCAAAAATTCCTCCTATGAAGAACAGTGATTTATTAGAAATCCTGTACAAGGTTCTTAATATTATACCATAAGAACATCTGAATTCTGAATACTGCCAACTGATCTAGTCTAAAATTCTTGTTCATCACAAGGTGATAGAAGGGTGTCAACTATAAAACTTTCACCTCACATGGCTAAGTACTCAATCAAATTCTATTTCAGATATAGCCTTAATTCTTTCCCTTTTTCCAAATTAGGGGGGCTCATTGAAGAGTAATGTAACTCAGGCTTTACTGTTCTATCTCTTTGAATAACCGGTCACAAGCATTAAGAAAATCTCCATCAGCATATCACTTTTCATCTAAATCTCAGCCAGTGCCGGAGTATTAGATTGCAACATAAAAGTATACCCAAACAATATGAACAGTTGTATTACAGGAAAGAGTCAAAGAATTCACCTCAGAGCAAGTTTGGATCTGGCCTCGGCCACAACCATGTTTTTTCAAGGGCAGTGGGTTCAAGGAAATAATCTGCTTAGACTGAGCTGAGCCTGAAAATGACCTTCTCTGTGTTGCAGAACTTGAACCAGTAGTACTGCGCTTTGCAGGAACGACAAGTGGTAAACTAGCTTCAACTTGAGCACCATCATAGCCATCTGTCTCAGAAGGTCCAGAAAAGAGCGTCATTCTGTGGCGATGAACATGAGGGATGGGCCTCATTGCAGACACTTTTAATCTCTGCCTAGCGGGAGTTAAGGATGTGCCAATTCCATTCACCATTTTTGTATCCTTTTCCTCTTCGTCTACTTTTTGGATAGTACCCTGCCCGGTTAAAGCTCCATCTTGAAGGCCAGGGCTTGCCTCTTGACTTGGCTCACACCTTTTTCTGGTAGGAGGGGGTGGTTTCAACCATCCAGGGGGGTTGCTGAAAATGACTTTGTCCGCATCACTATCTTTCTCTTGACTATGATAAAAGAAAAGCAGGCGCTCAGCATCATCTTTCTCGAATGAAGCAATAGGCAACCCCTGAATGCTAGCAATCCCAACTGCAACTAAACCTCGATAAGTAATATCAGGAGCTAGCTGTCTCAATACCTGAAGGTTGAGTCAAAAAATTATCAGCAGAATACATGATAAATAAAGAGGAGACAGCCCGTTTTCCCTACAATTAAGCTCCAGTTCCTATAGTGTAAGAACTTCAACATTACATTTAACTGAATATCCAGCTGTTTGTGAAGAAAAACCCTCCTACCCTTCCAATAATTTTCATATTCAGCAATACAAACACCCAACTGTGTTGAACACCAAAGTTCTCATTAAAGTTACATTTCATGGGTAAAGGAGCGAACAGATTGATGCTAGGAGGACCCAGATTGACAGTCAGTCAAGAGATTGATATCAAATATCAGCCCATTGAAATGCTATAGCAATCCTCATTTGAAAGGAACAGGGTTGATGATAGAAAAAGCAGAAGTACATTTATACTACCAGCCTAGAAGTCACCCTCCTGATATGACTTCCCCAATGAAATTTCAACATATCAGCATCATTCACTTTTAGTCTATTGGTTGCAATATTTAGCTTTAGCTACTAGGGAGACCAAAATTCAATGATGTGAGAGCATATTAGTATTGTTCCATTTTTGTATGCAGGACCTTTGTATCATCATTTAGGTGTCAAAGTTTCAGAGCTCAGTTTCATATAAACTGAAAGATGGAATATCTACATTTAATTGAAGTAATGGTCCGGAACCTAAATACCTAGTTGGCATGCAGAACTGAATTGATTAAACAAGTATTCACTAATTCAGCATGGCAAAATAAACTTGACCAAATGAGTCAAATGGGCATGCGTACTACCAACGCAAATACAGAGAATATGGGGCAGAAAAGCAATTATTTATCTTTTAAATCCATGTGAGAGTGATTAACATAAGAGATAAAGGTCCAGAGGAAATACTACTAATGTAATCAATCCTAACAGAGAACTTGACATCAGAAGCATTGTAAGTAGGGTGATCTGATTGGCAGGAAGAATATATTCATATTCCAGATTTCATCTTTGCACAGGAACCAACCAAAATTAGAGGACAACTTCTCAACTACTTAAGCTCCCCCTCCAGTCATATCAACCCTCGGAATCCTTGCTTCATTATGTCAAATCCTCAATGGAGCTTTGTTTCACATAGTTATTGAAGAAAAAGTTCAATATTAAGAACTTTCTCTATCATCAAATCAAACAAAGCCATGTTGCTTCTTTACTGTAAGCAAGTTAAATAACAATTCAATTCTTTTTAAGCCAAACCAACTATGCAAATACATGTGCACAATTACCACCACTATATTTGATATAGAAGAAGAACCTTAACGAGTACCAAGTAAAAAACTAGCAAGAAGGCGTATTTCAATCAATGCTACTAAATTACTTTAAGAAAAAAGACCCACAGATAACCTTTTGAGATAAAGAGAGGGAAAAAGATAGTAAAGAATAAAACCTGCGAAGCCCATAGAGGAAGCTTCATGCAAACTTCAAATACAGCTGCTCCACAAGCAATTGAGGCAGATCTACGAGGTTCAGAGACATGCTGTTTGTTTCCCTCGGCCATTTGGGCACGAACTAGTTGACTCTTCTCAATTATCTCATTTTTTATATGATTCTCCAATAACTATAAACAGAAAGGTCAGGGAATAAGAATCCGAAAGTTTGATCTAGTCAATGTTACTTGCACACTTCATATCTAGAATTAACTTACACCACAATTTTGAACTGTGCATTTGATATAAAAAAATAGTTGATAGTTGACGGTTGATTTAGACAGTTTATATAAAAGAGGAATTGTTTGAGAAGAATTTTCAAGCCACAATTAAAATTTAATATTTACCCAGAGGGAAATAAGAACTACCTCCCTAAGCACTTGAAAAAGTATGTGTGTTACGTAAGATTGATGTTTAAAACATTTCTAGCTTCAGCAATGCAAGTTCACCACAATACTTGGAAAATACCTGATCATTGAAGCAAGTTTGAGCACTACCAGACACCAAAAGTGAGATGTGGGCTGAACTACAAGTTGATATATCACATCGCATGGTCACAACTCCTCGAGAAAAAGTGGCCGCTTGAAGAGGTGGTGGAGGAGCACTGTGACAGGAGAAAAAGGCCTCAATATATTACTGGATGTCAATGCATGACCAGCAGTCTTTTGAAAACAGAGCAATTTTTTCCCAAAAATAAATAAATAAATGCTTACTACCCTTCTGGTCTATCTAGTTTCATGAAAGTTTAATTATATTGCCCTAGTCCAGACAACGTTCTTGACCTAGTGGTTTCCAAATTGACCGAGTATGATGCCATCTCGATATCAGCAACATTGGCTGACAATAACAGTAATCTCTTTCTGCTGAAATGGATATAGCACGGCACAATCCACATCAATAATGACAGTATCACGTTAGGGCATACTGGCAGAGGGGACTAATTCCTTGGTAGCACTAGCATTAATTTGGAAATTTTGGGGGTCTCAACAACAGTAAGTTTTATTCCACTGAGTGAGATTGGCTATGAGTTACACACCACCATTGTATTCTATCAACAACCAACTCTCTAAATATATCATTTACCAATAGGTCCCATTTGATAACTTCATCGAGTACCCTGCTTGATCTCCCTCTACCTCTCTTTCTAGGGCTAAACACCATCTGCTCAACCCTCCTCACCAGCATCTTGCTAAGCATATGGAGGTTTTTTTTTTTTTTTTTTTTTTTGGGGGAGGGGCAGGGGTGTTAAAATATATTTCCGCAAGGAAGACTGGTGATTATACCCCTACTCAACCCCCCCCCCCAAAAAAAAAAAAACAACCAACAAAAAAAAGAAGATAGGAAATCATCCCACGTGTAATTATTAGGCATAAACATGATAGTGACGTACCTAAACTTGCCATGGAGTTTGCTCCCCCGTATCTGAAAAGATAAGAGAAGAAAATGAAAAAGCTGCCTACTTAAGGAAAAATTTTGACAAGCAGCTATAAGACAAAATAACAAATACAGGCCACTAGAATGATGAAGGCAATTATCAAGGATCCTTAAAATGCCTCTACTGAGAGACTGCTATGTTGAATAATGAGTAAAACAAATGCAACTTGACCTAGGATAAGAAATGATTATCTGCATGCAAAAATAGTGATCATAGGGCTTTCACTGAAATGAATGCAATAAGTAGAAAAAGAAATCAAGTTCATGCATACAAAAAACAGAAAAAGTTGATTAGACTATAGGAGAGATAATCAAACATACCTCAATGGTTAAGAGTGCTTTGAGTCCATCCTCCAATGACCTCAATAGTGACTCATCCTGGGAAAATAACAAGAGAAGGGGAAAAGGCACATAAGTAATTGAGGGAAATCAGGTGCATCTGGCATACAAATTCACATCATGTAAGTACAAAAAAGCGAGCTCAAATAAGGCTATAGTAAGCATGCATCTCAGGATCTTACCACAACTGAAGGCGAACCACAGATGAGAAATCTCAAGCTCACTTCATCATCATGTATCTTTATAGCAGGAAGACTGCCTGAGGAACTTTCCTCATCATCTTCACACACCTCAGGAGGGTCAATACTGATTTGAAGACAATCTCCAAGGAGGTGCGGCCCTCTATTGTCACTAGAATCAAGTTTCTCACCAGGAAGGACTTGATTGTTATGAACACAATAAAACTCAAAAGAAGCACGGGCAAGGTGAAAGGCATCCCATGTATGCGTAGAAGAGCTGCAATTAATGCCATTAAAAACATGAAATATAAGTAACGTATTAAATTTCTAAACAAACCCACTCATGTCGGGAAAAATGGAAGAAGCACATGCAAACATTAAAACATGCATGCATGCATATAAATATGTATGTATGTATGCATGTATGTACATACGTCCACACACACACGCACGCACACAATCCAACTAGACTTCTTGCTTTATCTTCTCTGACACAGAGAAACAAGTAATATCTTCACAAGTTCTGACAATTCCACGATACAAATTTAAAAACAAATGATAAATTAAATATGCATGCATTGAATGACATGAAACATAAAAATTCAAAAGTTTATACTTCAAAGATTCCAGAGTTAGACATTCCTTTCATAGATGGAGAACTAAAACAATCATCAAATATGTATACAGTATATGTCCTCTCAAGTCGGTGCCTATCAATTGATCAACTACCACAAGCATCCACTGTAGTGACACAAGACTTTGGACATATATAGTCACTGAAAATGGAACCAACCGAATACTAGCTTAATTCCAGATAAATGGTACCATACCTCCGCACCACTGAAAGAAATGCATGACGAAAATGGCAGGCAGCATAACAAGAAAAGGTATTTTTCCAATAAATCACATATGCAACTCCCTGCAAGGTCAAATATCCAAAATGAATTTTCGTTCCACGTCAAATTCTCAAAATGCAAGGGAGTCTAGAAACCGCAAAGCCCAATTAGTTCAATCACCAAGTGACATTAGTTTTGGAAGCTGTAAGCGTTGTTGCCCAGCAACCAGGATACAAGTACCTTAAGATGAAGAGTTTCTGCCAAATTTTCCCCATTCGGGATTTCCAAGTATACCTGCAGATATTTTTCATGGAAAAAAATATCCATCAAATTGAATACCACCAGCTTTGCCAGTTCAAGGATGACATTTAAGCCTTATTACTGTAAAGAAAAGAATAGATTATATACATTTAAACAGTGAGGAAGTAAGGGGGCAGCATTAGACCACGATAGTACGATCAACATGAGCTAATATCTTGGGCAATATGTCTCAAGATAAATAAATTAAAAGAAAAATCTTATAATCATATTTTCTCTAAATTTAAGAAATCATTCAACCACCAAGCTTTCCTAGTTTCCTCCAAGTTCAATTTTCACATAATCAAAAGCTTCTACGCAGCACAACTGATCAAGGTAATCTAAGGTTTCTTTTGATCTTCATACTTCGTGACAATGAAATTCCTATTGTTTCGTCCTTTTGACCACAAACTATGGTAGTTAATACTCCCATTTCATATAGTAGATTTAGAAGTTCGCAATGGCATGTTAACAATTTGCATTGCAATATAGAAAGTAGCAATTTTACATGCTCCCCCTTTTGCTTTTGATAACACATCCAAAATCCAAACACATGCCCCGTCAGCCAGAATTATATGAAAAGAACAAAGAATTTACTTGGTTTTGATTTGAGAATACATACAGCTGTCGGCAATGTGGGACCAAAGAGCTCTGATATAGCTTCAGGGGTGGCCAATTCTTCGCCTTGCCAAACCAAAGAACCAACTTCATCATTTGCAAGCTGTTCTCCTTGTAAATATACAAAATTTGGCTGATAAGACTCGAGAACTTTTCGAAACTGTTCTTTTTCCGGATTGTTTAGAGTTTGAACCTGCATTACCGGCTAACCATTGTTAAAGAAACAACGAGAACTAAAGCAAAACATAACCCATAATTGAAAGGAGGGAGAGAATTTAGCACCTCCAGACGCCCTGAAGAAGCTAACTCGGGAAAAGGATATTTGAGCTGATTCTGAGTGAGTTTCTTGTCGACCTCATGCTCAACGCCTTTGCCACATGTGACGGCAAGTAGACTACAAGTATGTTTGGGAATTCCTCCAGGATGAAACATCATGCAAGCAGCACCACCAAAGGAACAAAAACGACAAAGGTCGACAATCTTCGATTTGGCGAATTACACCAAGTGTAGGATATGGAAGTATTTCAAGATTCTAATGGCCCGTCGGAGCAAATCAAACACCAGTTAAACAACGGAACATCTCATTATAGGGACCCGATGGTGTGAAGTAGGAACAGTGAGAGTAGAAAACTCGGGGGGAAATTGCAACTCTGCAAACCCTAACACGATGGAGGTAGAACAGGATCGCAGAGACAGGAAAAAGAAGAACAAAGCCACATCTTCCTCAGTTCTTCAGCAGTCTAAAATCCAAATCTAAACGCATCGTCCTAGTACAAAACCTTTTTGGTATTTCAAGTTTTTCATTGATTGATGTTTTTCGGGCTCAATTGAGCCCAATACATGATGAATCCTTACATTGCGATCACATTCATATCTATTCATCTTTCTCAGCGTCTTTTCGCTTTTTTTTTTTTCCCAAAATATTGGTTGATCAGTCTTTTTGTTTGAATCGGAATGTTTCACTAGTTCAATTCCAATCTGTACCAAGTGTAACTAACGGGTTTTTGGTTAGAGGAAGGAAGGTTATGGACTTTGGCTAGACCAAGGGAGGGGGGTATAGGAGTTACGTTAATAATTGCTGCTTGGGGTACGAGAGGAGAATGAGACCTAAAAGGTTAAAAAATAATACCATAATACTTAATATAAGATATAGTTTGACTTTCAATTTTATTTTAAATATAATATATCGATCTATTTTATCTCTCATATTTATCTATTTTTTTAAAATAATTCTTATAGTAATTGCACGTGTCAAATGTTTTAACAAATAGTAGTTTTAGCTAATAAACATTATTAACAAGGGTATTTTAGGAAAAACAATGCATATTTATTATACAAACCTGACTAGCTTAATTAATTTTCTTAATATACTCCTCCGATCCTTAATATAAGACCCAGTTAACTAATTTGATTAGATTAAGGAAGTTAGGTAAATTAGTTAATTATAAGAAAAGTAACACATTTTTCCTAAAACACCATAATCATCTTTCTTAATACCCCATCTCCCTCTTCTATTTGATTATGGTTGGGGGAGTATCAATATGGGTAATTTAGAGAAAATTAAAAAATATGAGAAATGGGTCTTATATTTAGGACCAAAACCAACTCAAGAATTGGATCTTATATTAAGGATCGGAGGAGTATTTAAATTAGCCAACTAACTCATATATTGAGAACATGTTCTTATTATTTTATTTACATATGTGGCATGAAATGAGTGATTTTACTTCCCCCACTTATTAAACTAAGCTAATTAACCAAACGAGATTTACACTCAAACAAGCTTATTTTAACACCCACCATGAAAACCAAGTAGACTCAAGTTAGAGAGTTAAACACACAATTTTCCATTTTTCCATGGCAAATATATAGAAAAGGTAAATAGCCACTCTAAGAGAAATAACTTTTAAATGCCATGAAAGGTCAAAGTAAAATGCTAAGCAAATTCCTCCGCAAGTGTCTGTTAATCTCCATAGATTAATTCTCCAATGTGATTTGTACGTCTGATTATGTATTACCTATTGTTTTTAATATAAAAGTTAGATAATTAATTTATAAATATTAAAAAAATTGCCTAGTTATTTATAATAAACGAGTATGGTCCTTCTTAAAATATCTTTATTAATTATGTGTATTGAAATAAAAAAAAATTTAACATATGTAATCAACATGATGACTACTCTGGAAAAAAAAAATATGATAGGCAAAATATATTAGATTTTATATTTATGATCAAATTAAATATATAATTAGCTCTCATATTTAAGATTAGAGATAGTATTTTGGGTTTGGAAGTATGAATAGAATCTTAACCAAATTTATAAAAACGTGATTGTATTGTGTAATTGAGGAGCAATTTGTAAGCACTCAATTGGGTTAGCCTATTTAAGTGTTTATAAGTATGTTTTATAGAAGTCAGGATAAAATTTCTTTCATATACTAATTTGTCTTACTTATAAATTGATATATAATCTAATAATATGCATAAATATTTTAGAGAAATCATGTAATATATGCTATAATTAAATAATGTAACAACTTTTTTAATCTCTCTAAATTAGATTAATTGGGTCTTTATATTATTTTATAAAGGGGTATTAATTGATTAACCACT
The DNA here is from genome assembly GCF_004799145.2 of Neltuma alba. Classification (NCBI taxonomy): domain Eukaryota; kingdom Viridiplantae; phylum Streptophyta; class Magnoliopsida; order Fabales; family Fabaceae; genus Neltuma; species Neltuma alba. The sequence continues at coordinate 704,130 of NW_021636029.1, read as the reverse complement.
TTGGCCGGTCATTTCTTTTCATTATTCATTAGTTATGTTTGGTAATAAATAGAAAACACATGATTTACTCAAAAAATATGCTGGGGAAATTAAGAGATAATATAAGGGAGAATTACCCAGATGTTCTAAGAAAGAAATTTAATTACCAAAAATTTTTAATAACAAGTGAACTATTGTCATTCTTTACTCTAAAACTTGTTATTACATGCTTTTTACTTGTTAATGAACTTTATGATGATTAAATCTTTTATTTGAAACCTGATTATAATTCTCACATAATATAATGCAATAATGATGATGTATTGAACTTGCAATAATGATGATGTATTTGAGCACAGTGTTTGCATGATCTTGCATGTAGGAAGTTTAACTGAGTAATCCTCTAGATATCTTTTTTTAATTAATAAAATTCTTATATGATGATGTATTATATGTGTGTGTATCCCTATATATATATGTGTGTGTGTATTATGTATTCATGAATGCATCATGCATTAAATAATTTTGGTAGAAAGATGGTTGTTCCTTATCAACATATTATAGTGTATGAACTCTGATGGACTCTCTTTCGAGAGACTAGAAAGTTGGAAACTTTTTTAGCACAAGGATTTGATAAAATTGTTTACTAGGCATAGCTCCAATTAGAGTCAGGAAAACGGACCGAGTTTGTCAGGCCAACCCGTTTAGACTAGTAATGGGAAAACAGGCCGGCCCGGCCCTGCACGGCCGGCCCGTTTAAGCCCGAGCTCCAAAAATAAGTTATTTTTTCAAGCCCGGCCCGTGAGATGATGGGCTCGGGCTAGCCCGCGGGCTTTTAGTCTTTTTAATTAAAATGATTTTTTTTATTTTTTGTATATTTTATCAAAATAATAAAAATGAAACAATAAAAATTACTAATAAAATGTATAAATATAAATAAAATTGAGTCACAAATATAAACATTATCATGTCTAAACATATATTACAGTATAATAAAGTCTATTGAATAAACAAACTAAATAGAGGACAGACATAAACAACTAAATAAGCATTAAGTTCAGTAGATAATTACAATACGAATGATCTAGTTTGATTATAAATAATTAACAAAAAAGTTTAACTAACAAACATAGTATGCATAAAGAATAATCATTTATTATACCGACAAAAAAGAAAAGAGTCCATCATCCTTAGTTCTAAATTTGTTTCTACTATAAAAATGATATAGATCTTTATTTTAGTTTAAAAGATTTTTTTATCAATTATATTTCAAGTATAAAAAATATGGGAGAATGATAAATAAAGACTGTAAAAATTACAAATACAGTATTTTAATAGGTTTTGACAACTTATAAATAACAATATATTTTTATGAATATACCTAGTTTTAAATTTTGCAATTTTCATGTTTTTTTGGTTATTTTTCCCACAACTATAGTGATTCTTTTTTTCTTTTTGTGAATACTATCTATGTGAGCTGCCAATATAAGTAAAACTAAGAGTATGCAATGTTTAAAATGTTAGGGTTTTCTTTTTTAAGTTAAGAAAAAAAGACAGAAATTAAAAAAAAATTGGCGGGCCTAAACGGGCCGGCCCGCGGCCCTACAGGGCCGGCTCGTTTATTTTTCGACCCTACAGGGCTGGCCCTTTTTAGCCCGACTTCCCTTTCAAAGCTCCAAAATACAAGCCCGGCCCTCAACTTAAACGGGCTTAAACGGGCTCGGCCCGACGGGCTCGGCCCGACGGGCTCGGCCCGTTTTCCCGGCTCTAGTTTAGACCCTGAAATTATGAGGGCTGGGCTTGATATTTTTCCTTCAAATGGGAAATAAGCCCTAAAGGGTCGAGGGCTTAAAAGAGCTGGCCCTGGAGGGCTGCGGGCCGGCCATTTTAAGCCCTTTTATAATTTTTTTGTTTTTAAAATTTTTTATATAATTCTAATGTTATTAATTTTTTACATTGTTAATAATGTTTCAAATATTTAGTTATTATTATCATTTTAAAATTAAATTTAGTGTTAGACAATAATTTATCCAATTAAATTTTCTAAAAAATGGGTTAATTTAGACTTTAATAATGATTTGATTTATATTATATGCATTGATATTTTTAAACTATATATATTTGATAATAGAGTATTTTTATACTTATATAACTTGTGATTCTATAATTTGAATTAGAAATTTATGAGTTTCAACAACAATGTTTCTCACAAACAATAACTAGATTGTAAAATTTAAAAGTAAAATTCTTATAAAGAAGAAAAACTTGATATTTTTGTTACGAAAGAAAAGCATACTTATGAAGAAAAATAATTAATTATAGTGATGATGAAATTTCAAAAGATTAATGATAGTATTTATTTATTGCACAATTGCACTATAGATAAAACTTTTGGATGTTGTTATCTTGTTAATGAATGTTTTAGATGTTCTTGGATATTGATGGATATTTATATATGATGATATTTTATATTTGTGACTTAATTTTATTCATATTTATGTCTTTTTTTAATAATTTAATCGGTTTATTTTTATTTTTTTATAAAAAATCTGATAAATATAAAAAATAATATTTTTTTAAAACGGGCCAAAAGCCCGAGGGCTGGCCTTAAGCACTGTAGTTTAAGGACCGGGCCTAACAAATTAAGATATTTTTAAAATTTCAGTCCTGGAGGACTGGTATTTTTAAGTCCACCAGCCCTGAATGGCCGGCCCTGATTCCCACCTCTAGCTCCAATTAACATATGCATGGAAGGAGGATATTAAGCAAATAATCCCTAAAAAAAAAACAGAGAGAGAATGCTAATACATTATTATTATTTAGATGGCACGTTTTAAATGTTAGGGTTTGTAACCTAAATGACACCAAGCGTTTTCTTTAAGGCCTTTTGAAGTGTGGAATCACGGGTTGGATCCTTAAAAGGATATAATAGATGCACGGGTTTTTTTTTTGGGGGGGGGGGAGGGGAGACAGTATAAATAGATTTATTTGATGTTGGGAAAAAGGATTCATATGAGGAAACGAATGAAATGAGATAAATATGGTAATAAATAAATAAATAATTCCATGTTACTTCCTAACCCCAAAAAAAAAAAAGGGATGCTGTAAAATTTTAATGGGGTGTTACATGGATAAAGATCCTAACACGTTTGGCACAAAACTTAAACTCATCAAATTGATTTCCTATTGATTTTTTATTTTTGGTAAAATCTCACGTGCTAGGATATGATGGAGATCACTCACATCCCATCCACATTTACCATGAGAGGGCTGTGTTAGGCTGCTAAATAAATTACTTATTTATAATTAAATTTCAAAATACACTCATGACCTTTGACATTATGAAAAAAACTTATTTTAATCCTAGTTTGGCAGCTCATTAATAAGTGTGTTGAGGGATGATTAAGCTTAATAACCCACTATTTTCATTCCCTTAGTTACCACTTTTAAAAGTGTTAAGAGCACTAAAAATACACGTATAGTATACTTTTAAAAGTATGTTTCTAGTCATTTAATTTTAAAATCATCACTGATTAACTTTTTTGACCAGCCTAGCTTATTTTTTAAAATTTTAAAAAAGTATATTTTTAGCCCCTAATCCTAAAATTACTAATAAAAAATGATAATATTGAGATCTTGCGGGTTGAGAAAAAATTTTAAAACTCTAAAATATTAAATTTAATTTTCAAAACAACAATAATTATTACCAAATATCACTTAAGAGTAATGATTTCAAAATCAAAAGATTAAAAATATGATTTTTAAAGTTAAAAGATCATAAGGACTAAATGGCTAGGCTACGTTTTGAAGATTGAGGTTATCTCAGGAAAGAGGGAAAATGTGGGGAAACAGAGGGGGAAATGCTAAGAAGAAAAACTTTTAAAATTAGTAAAAGAAATTCCCCTTATTCAACTATTTGAAGTGTCTTGGATTGGATGGATTGGATGGATTGTTCAAGGGACAAAGTTGGGTGGGGTGACGACCCACATTGGACATATGCTAAGCTCCCATCTCTATTCATGCTTCAGCCTTTTTCCCTTTTTAATAATATAAACAAATAAAAAGGGAAGGAACCTAGCTAACTAGCTGGTTTGTTTTAGACACACATATTCTTTTATTTGAAACAATTCTGTTCAATATATTATTGGATATCAAACTTGAACATCTCTCTTAACAGAAATTTGAACATTAGTTTGTTATGTTATGAAATACTAGTTCTTTCTGTTAAACACAATTACATTCTCATTGATAAGCTAGATAGTTATTGATTGAGTAGTATGATCAGATATACATGCCTATAACCATTACGTTTGGAGGCTTCCCAGAGGACGATAACTTATAGACTTTGTTTAAATTAAAACTTATAATTGTAATTTTTATTAGTGCAATATGATTTATATTTGAATGTATTTTTATTAAAAAAATTGAAATTGACATAAATTTATTTGAATTAGAAAGGTTCAAAAATGAGAAAAAAATAGCTCAACTTTAATTTAAAGTGACTTTTGGATAAAAATAAATTTGCATAACTTACAGCTTCAAAAGTTAATTTTTGCTTATCCAAGGCTGTGACATGCTTAGGGTATGTTTGGATTAGCGGTGGGTAAAACTGACTTCTAGTCTAACTGACTTTTGTAACTAAAGTTAGAGTAAAAGTCAGTTAATGCAATGCTATTTATGTTTGAATATATGCTTATAAAAAGTCAGTTGGAAAAGTTAAAAGTTGTTTGGATGATTAATGAAAAAATAAGTTTGGATGTAAAATGACTTAAAAGGATATGAATTATATTAAATAATACATATTTATATTATATGTATATAATGTAATAATTTTAAGAGAAATATTAAAATTAATTGTGAGAATGACTTAAAAGGAGTCCAAGTATTATTGAAAAATTTGTAAAATATAACTTGTCATATTTTAATTAAAAAGCTAATTTTAATAATTTTTAATTCTGATGAATGAAGCATAAAAATCAAAATGAAAATAAAATTATAACTTTTAATTAGTGAATTGTTTTAATTTTTTTGGGGATAGAATATTAATTATAAAAATAATATTGACTAAAGATGAAATAAAAATAGTAACAGGAACTTTATTATTCGTGAAGAGAGGGGAGAGAGAAATGATATGTGTGAAGGAGAAGATGGGCAAGTGAAAATTCTTAACACCGGATGGCGACGCTAACGTGGAAAAAGTAGCAAAAAATAGTGTTGGCTTTATCAGGTGATAAGTTGGTTACGAACTTTTCTAATAATGCTGATCCAAACGAGCAAAAAATTACAAATGAGCTTCAAACCTTCATTTCACAAATTCCTAAACACGTTTGGGTTTTTAAACGGCGATCCAAACATGCTCTTAATTGTTCGGTTGTTACTGTCAAGATCGGCACCAACATGCATAGGTGGTTGCCACAACAATCCTATTTAAGGGTTTAAATTAACTTCTCATTTTGGACAATTTCTTCTCTACATACTTATTTTATCATAAAATTCTTTTTAAAAATTTAATCCAAACGCTTCTTAAATAGTTGCTTTGGATGTGTGACTTAATTTTAATTCACAATAAAATTTATGAATTAAAAATCCCAACATTTACAATCATCCACGTTGGTTCGAAACATGCTAAAAACATGAAATAAAAGCCAGGCCTCGACCCGACAGAATCTGGGGCGCTGATCCGAAGCAAGATGCACCGTACAAAAGCGTCCTTTTGATACGTGGCGACCTATCATCCCTCCAATGTATCGTACGGCCGTCTCTGTTTGGATGCATCATAAGGGCGTGCAGCCGAAGCCATGGAACTGCAACGCATTTGAAATCATCGGTTCTTAGTTTCATGGCATGATTAACACGTGTACATTTCAGAACCCAATAAAGGGTATGCCATCCTTTTCACGCGCCCCACTCAGACCGGACCAAATGAAAGACGCGTCACTTCAACTTTTTAATACTCCTTTCATCCCGTATAAGTTGAATTTTGAGTTTATTTTAATATTACCTCTGATTTTGTTTAATTTTTATTTTAACTATAGATAGAGAACCTTAATTTATTTTATCTTTCTCATCTTTATTTATTTTTTAAATAATTTTTATAATAATAATAATTTTAGTTAATACACTTGATCAATAAAGATGTTTTAAGAAGGATAATACATATATCATAAATAACTAACTTAACTAGTTTTCTTAATCTATTCAAATTAGTTAACTAATTCTTCTATTAAAAATAAAAAAATAAAAGGTAGTATTTAATACATTTTCTTAAATTTTATTTTTAATTATCTATGTTCTCTCATGTTATATTCTCTTTTCTATTTACTCACATTTTTTTCCCATTCTTTTCACTTCATTACTATATATATATAAATATTATTTGCTTTTGCTGTCTCCTATTTCTTCACTCTATTATCAATTCATTTATTATATTAATTCTTTTGTTTTTAAGCATGTGCTATTAACCCCATCAGAATCCCAGGCAGTAAATAATAATTATAAAACTAAGTAATGGTCGCACGTTTTATTAATAATCAGAGCTAAATACTTAAATAATTGGCTTTTGAAAAAAAGAAAAAGAGCCCCACCTGTGTTGTTTTTTTTTTAAACCTCCTTCTTCCTTTAAAAACCCACCATTTATTCGCTTCTCAAACCTCAACCCTCAATACCTCATCAGTATTCTCCCTCCCTCTCGCAGAAAGTTCTGTAAGTGTCTACCTAGTCTTGCTGGTTTGTTCTTGTTCATGATGCTTCCGGAGATGAGTAAGTCGAGTTCTGCAGAGAGCTCCATGAACGTGGGTCTGAGGCTTCTTCCTCAGATTACAAGTTCGAACAACAAGTCCAATGTCCTTCTGCAATCCGCCGTTAGAAAGAGATCAAACCAAAGCTGCAGGCCTTTAGAGGATTTTTGCTACCTTAAAACCTGTAACCTCTGCAATAAGAAGCTCAGTCCAGACAAAGATATCTACATGTACAGGTATATATATATTCAACAGAAAAACTCCATTAATTAATACCCTATCCTTCTTCACAGTTTAAACTCAGAAATCCTCATGGACTGTTTCGATTTTTAACATCTAAAATTCTGGGTGTTCCTTGGTTTCTGATAAAATCCAGCACTTTTATCCAGCTGAGACGTGTGCTTGTCTAAATTAAACAGGAACTCCATTAATAAACCTTCTGAGAATACGTGTATATATATATACCATCTCTTTCCCTTTTTAGATGGCGCCAAGTTTGGGTAAATTTTAGGCTCTAAAGTTTCATGGGTAGCTATGATTTTTCATGTAAATTCCGGGGTTTCATTTGGTTTGTGATCATAATACTGAAGATTTGTGATTTATTATGTGTTGTTTTGTGCAGAGGAGATCAAGGATTCTGCAGCAAAGAGTGCAGAAAGAGGCAGATAGTGATGGACGAAATGAAAGAGTTAGAGAGCTCAAGGAAGAAGAAGATGGTATCGTCTTCTAGACATTGCTGGAACGAGTCTCGCCGCCTTGAGACTCGCCTCATCCTCAAAGACCTTCAAATGCAGAGACTCAAGTCTGAGCCTATTCCCTGTGACTGGGCCATTGTTGCCTAGCAGCACTTCGAAACCACTCTCTAGTCTCTTATCTACTTTTTTTTTCCTCTATGTTCATTATTATCATGTCAGAGATGTAATTTTTTTTGTTGGTCCTGAGTAATACTACTTTTTTTTCTTAATATAAGTCTAATACTCCTTCAGTTATAAATGTAAAATCTTTATATACAAATAGAGTGTACAAGGGTTTATATTTAGGACTGAAGGAATATAATATTAGTTTGATTTATAAATTTAATATGAAATCTTAATTTATTTTGTTTATTATATTTATTTATTTTTTTAAAATGGTTTTTTGATATTAACAGTTGTACATGTTAAATACTTCATCAAATGATAATTTTATTATTTATTAAAAATAATTAACTTAATAATTTTTTTAATCTACTTAAATTAGTTAACTAACTATTCTTTCGGTTTTAAATATAGGATATATTTTGTAATGTAATATAGAATCCATTTTGTAGTGTAAATTACATTATAAAATAAATTTTAATTTATATTTAAGACCGGATAAGAGGAAGAACTCTTCCGATCCTTAATATAAGAGTCATTTAATTAATTTGATTAGATTAAGAAAGTTAGATAAGTTAGTTAATTATAAGAAACGTGACACGTTTTTCCTAAAACACCATAATTATCTTTCTTAATACTTTTTCTTTCTTCTACTACTTGATTATGATTGAGGGAGTATCTATAGAGATAATTTAGAAAAAATTAATAAATATAAAAAATGAGTCTTATATTTAAAACTAAAACTAACTCAATAATTATATCCTATATTAAAACCAGGAGAAGTATTATATCAAGGATGTATCTTAACCATGTAAGATAGCATATATTTTGATTAGGTTAGAGGTTTTTCTCTCAAAATAAATAAAATTATATTATATACTTCACATCAGCCGTGATGGAATATATAAACACACGCGCATGCGTATGTATGTATGTTTCCAAATTTCAAATCTCACTATGAATCTACCTTTGTGCGGCAACTTTTTTGGAGCAGCCAACCTGGCATATAATATCTAATTCTTCCTATTTTTTCCTCTCGAAATTAGCCGTCAATGTCCTTTTCTGTTTTAACCATCTAGGGAGAACTGAAAAATTGTCTCTATCATACATATAATTTTATTTCTTTTAAAATAAACAAACAGTAAATGATCAAATTCGTATTGAAGAATTTAAAAAAAATCAAATTATTCACAAAGGCACTAATACTATTGTATTTTAACTATTTTTCTATAATACTCTTCTAGTAATTAATATAGAATCTAATTGTTGAGTTGATTTTAGTTCTAAATATAAAACCTATTTTTCATATTTATCAACTTTTTTTAAATTACGTCCCTTAACCATAATCAAGTAGAAGAGGGAGGTATGATACTAAGTAAAATAGTTATGGCGTTTTAAGAAAAATATATTATATTTCTTATAATTAATTAACTTACATAACTTCCTTAATTTGATCAAATTAGTTAAGTACAAGAACTAGAAGAGTACCAAGAATGATTAGTTAAGTGAGTGTTTTCATTTAATTGCATAAAAGAAATTTACATTAATTCCTGGGAAAGCTTGATGAAAGTGATCTTCCGAAATAAAGAATCAAATATTGGACTATTAATAATGGTTGCATACAGATGGAAAATTACGAGGGGAGAAGGTGATATATAGAACTCCTTCGGTCCTTAATATAAGAACTAATTTTTGAGTTGGTTTTGGTCCTAAATATAAGACCCATTTCTCATATTTATCAATTTTTTCTAAATTACCCCTATAGATATTTCCCAACCATAATCAAGTAGAAGAGGGTGATGGGGTATTAAGAAAGATAATTATGGTGTTTTAGGAAAAATGTGTCACTTTTTTTTATAATTAACTAACTTACCTAACTTCTTTAATCTAATCAAATTAATTAAATAAACCTTATATTAAGGATAAGAGGAGTAATTAGTAGCGAAGATATTTATCCAATATCATTTAATGCATACTGACTTGTGAAAATGCAACGGCTGGAATGGTTCCCAGTGTACTGATGGTGAGAGGGGATAAGAAGGATTATCTTTGAGACTTTTCTATTTTTATTTCTGTTATCATATACTATCTCTGTTTTTTAATACAAACTCAATTAACTAATTTTAAAAAAAATTAAAAAATTTGCTAAATTATTTAATTATAACATATGTTAAATTATCTTTTTAAAATGTTCACGTAAATCATTATATTATATTACCTCCAGTCTTTGTATAAATACTAGTTTCATTTTTAATTTGATTCTAAATATGAGATTCCAGTCATCTTTATCTTTTATATTTATTTATTTTTTTTTCTAACTCTTACACTACGGACTGGAGGTAGTATATCAATTTACAACCGAGGCAAATTAGCTTAAAGAAAAATAATAAATATAAATAATTTGAAATAATTCGATGATGTCTTGTATTAAAAAACTTCGTATGTTTATTCAAATATAATTTTTTTGGCCGAAACTTCAAATATAACTGATGAGATGATAAGTTTGATGATATCACGTTGTCGTTGGCCGTCACTGTCTGTTTTGTCTGTTTAGGTAACCCGTGTTGTCACCATGTCCACGGCACTTATGGTCCTTTGTTCTTTTACGGCTTCTCATCCAAACTACCTTTTTGACAACTGTCTTCCTGCTTATCCACTCATATGCTAAATTGCTAAGCAAGTGAGCCAAGCAGCCCACTATGAACAGTGTGAAAGTTCATATTATTAATTCATAATTACGATTATGATTCATCAAACTGGCTAAACTGATTTAATATGAATGTTGAGATGAATTTTTTCTTTGGCTGAGCTTCAAAAATGGACTAGTGAAGCTGATATGGATTAAAAAATATAATACACGTACATATATAGGGAAAAAAAAAGTGAATAAATTAAAAATCAGTACAGCCAGCCTGGAGAAAAAATATCTTTCCTTTAGACCTTTTTTTTCCAAGAAGCTGAAAACAACTCACTGTATAATCACCCGCGAGAAGTCTCACTCGCTTTTTATTCCTTCTCTCCTAAATTTCTCATTGTATTGATGTGGACCCTTCTCTTATCGCTTTTTTATAAGTTGTGGGTGGACCCTTCTCTTATCGCTTTTTTATAAGTTGTGGGTGGATTTGACTTGACATGATGAGAAAATAAAGAGAGGTATCGTATTAAAGGGAGTTGGGACGAAAATGATATATCTGTCTGTGTGTATAAAGGGAAGGACCCATATTTGAATTTATTATGTGAAAGTTTTGGGGTCAATGATTTATCGTATATGGTGGGAAGCTCCATGACATAGATGCATTATCAAGACACACTCGTAACAACAAAAATTGGTTCAATTGGTAAGGAGTTGACTTATAATTCACAAAGTCATGAATTGGAATCCCGTTACTGATGTAAAGATCTTGTTGATGGGCGATCTATAAAGACTTTTTAAGCTTAGAGACATGGCTGCTATGACTCTAATAAGTACCTGAGACTTAACTCGCATGAACTCTCTTGTTAGTGAAAAAAGAAAAAAAAGAAGAAGAAAAAAATACACACACGTACTATGTAATAATCATGTCAATATTCTGCCTTGGAAATCATATTCCAAATTAATCACACAAAGTAACCAAACCTATAATCACGATAGCCCAGCCCAGAGTGAATCCATCTGACCTTTCCTCATTCATGCGATACCTGGTCATTAAATGTGAAACACAGACCAACAAGTGTTGGGCTAAATAGAAAAAAAGTTGAATACCTTAAACATCATGTGTTGGGTTTAATCTTTAGAACGGTATGAAAAAAATACTGTTGAAAAGAATCCCTATTATAACGTTTGACACTTTCTAAGGGGTTAGTCTCTTGCTATTCGGGTAGGAGGATATTTTGGACAATTAAACCAAAAAATATGGAGCACCGGTGGGGATAATGAAGGAATGCTCTCACAAGGTTCTTTCTTTTTCTTAACGTAAGATGAATTTTGCTACAATTTTTACTTCTCAGATTTTAAAGCAAGTAAATATGTAGAACACGTTTTTAATTTGTTCTTATATTTACTCGTAAACTGCCCACTCTAATAATATGAAATATAAACATTTCACTTGTTTTTTTAATATTATTTTTTTTTCTTTCCACCTACTCTTTACACTTTATTATATGAATATACAAATCAATTCACGCACGGACTTTTCTTATACGTTTGCAGGCTGGATGGGCAAATTTAAAAATTCTGGATACCGGAAAGATTTTCTTGTGTGAATTTACTCTAAAAGTTTAAAATTATAACGCTGATAAATGAAAACTTTCGAGCATATTTGCATCTCAATTCTATCTATCTATATAATACTACTGCTTCTTGTTTTTAGTATAAGAGCTAGATAACTAATTTGGAGAAACTAAGAAAATTAGTTAAATTGATTATTTGTTACAAATTTATATTAGTCTCCACAAAATATTGGTTTCAATCATGTATATTGGATGATTAGAATTATCTTTTGGTGAAAATTTTTTACAATAATAGAAATATTTTAGAAAAAACGAAAGATAAAATAAATTAAAATTTTATATTTAAAACCAAATTTATTTTTAAATTGGCTCTTATATTAAATACCAGAACTAGTATAAACTAAGGATTTTTTTTGGGGAAAAAAGAACTCGCGCGAGCACACATGTCCAATGCTTGCACGTCCAATTAAATTAAATCCCCACGGCCGGGAGTATTCCCCAAGTTAGTCCAGTTAATTTCACTCACATGCATAAATTACAGAACGACTATGCATGCACATGCTGCCGGCTGCCAAATATTTTCAGGGGCCGTTTTGATATAATTAAGGCCATAAACAAACCTTGATTCTACAATAATAAGAAAGAATTAAACTTGGCAACATACCAGGATCAAAGTCATATACTGATCATATACTGAACTTCAAAATCCAGAACTGAAACAATCATAAACAAACCTGTGATAAACTGACGAGAAAAAGCAACATTAATCAACAAGTTAATTATAGTCCATTAAAGTTAATTCTACTTAAGTCTTAATATTTCATATTAATGCCCGAGATCGCTGCTATATATTCGGAGCCATGAAGGAACCATCACCACTGGTACTTACTGTATTCCAAGATTCCCATGCTTGATCGATCTCCAACATGTCGTCGTTCAACAGGGAGAGATACAAAGACGACTCCGCCGTGGTCATCGGCGGTGGCTCTGAATCGATCAGCCAAGTGTTCTTCTTCTTCTCCGCCGCGACGGCGACATTCTGCCTCAGCTGTTCAACACGCTCCTTGAACTGCATGACTTCTTCCAAACCCATCTCCCCAACCGAACGGTTCCACCAGAACCCATTCTCACAACCCGACCCGGTAGTCCAGCACTGAGGGATTTCTTTTCCTCCTCCAACACCTTCATGGCCTCCTCATATTCCCGTCTCAGCGGCGACATCGCCCATTCTCTTTCCGGATCATGAGCCGACGTAGAGTCCGACATCGAGGAGGATGCGCAGGAGAGGTAGCGGCGGATGACGGCGTCAGGGTCGGGGTAGCCGGAGGAGTAGACCTTGCCGAATTGGGAGAAGACGACGACGGCGATTTGAGAATCGCAGAGAAGGGATAGTTCGGCGGCTTTGCGGAAGAGGCCTAATTTGCGTTTGGAGAATGTGACGAAACGCTTGCTGGTTTGTTCCACTTTCTTAATCTCGATCTTGCTCCTACCTTTCCCAGGCTTTCTGGTTGTTTTAAGTGAAGAAGACGAAGCCATTGCGAGGAAACAGCGATATAGAGAGGGAAGAGCTAAAGAAGGAAGAAGGAAGCGGGAAAGAAATTGAAGTCCGAGTTGATAATATATATGTCGAGAGGATCTATAGGTGTCCGAAGTAAGCAAGGATAAATATTTTTGTGCTGAAATATTTATTTTAATTTTTTCAATAAAAATAGTAGATCATAAATATTTAATTATGAAATATTGATATTTATGAGGGATTATAAAACTTCATAGAATACTATTGCTGATCAATCTGAAATGAAGATCTAGCTTTGATTCAATTTTGACTCTGCCTGAAGTTTCAACTTTCCTAATCTTATTTATGAAGTTTTGATCTTATTTACTTGCACATAAAGATTTTCACCATCACACATCACTCATAGCATCTCGCTTCAAGACTATAGTTTAAATTTATTCAAAGCTAAGATAATAAAAATTCGACATTTTTTTATCTCTCTTTTGCTTATTTCTTGATGTTTTACATATCATAAATGGCAATTTATATTATACTACCTCTAGTCCTAATTATAAGAGCTAGTTAACTAATTTGAGGAGATTAAAAAAATAAGTTAAGTTAGTTATTTGTAATAAATTGATGTTGTCTTTCCTAAAATATTCTTGTTAATCAAGTGTGTTGTCTATAACTACCATTATTAGAAGGACTATTTAAAAAAAAATACACAAATATCAAAGACAAAATGGATTGGGATCTTATATTTAGGATCAAAATAAAAATCAAACGATGTCTTATATTAAGGATCGAAGATAGTACATTCATGTGTCAGTTATTGCCGTGATGAAAAAATTGTGAGCATTTTGGGTAATGCCTTTTTTTTGTTGGTCAGCACTGGGTAATAATTGATTTTTCTTTTTGCCGACATTGGGTAATAATTGATGGGCACTGTGTATGTATGCATAATTGCATATGCACTGGAGAGAGAGAGAGATTACAAAGACAATGGGCTGTGTAGTTGCGGCCCAATGAGGTGCGAGATGGGCCCTAATTAGCTTTATGGGTATGCCTCACCGGTTCAAATCTCGGCCCACAAGTCTGCATGTCGAAATGGGATTGAAAACTGCTATCGAAACAAGCTACCCTCAAGGGAGATTACAAGGATAGCTATTATTATATTTGATTTTAGGCTGAATAAATATTCAAATAAATTAAATTGAGCTGGGATGAATGATAAGATCAATGAGGACAACATTATAGTCTCACATTTAAAAAAAGGGGGTTAATGTGTAAAATTGTGTCGAACATTTTTACTTGAAAGTGCTGAACACTAAAGTTTTTCAAGTGCAACTTTTTTTTAAAAAATTTAAAATTATCATAATATCACTCGCTACCATTAAAAAAAAACTAATTTTGACGGTTAAAATAGTAATGTTAACTATTAACATTTTTAATTATGAGACAATATTATTATGAATTTAAAGTTTCAGGGTAAATTTGCACAAAAAAAACTTTCGGGATGCTCCCAAGTAAGAGTTTTTATGACAAATTTACACCTTAATTTCTTTAAAAAAGATGCTCTGTGTTATTTGAGTTATAAAACCCGAGTCATCAATGGTATATAACTCAACCTACATTAAATGGAGATGAATTAAATTTACTTTTCTAAGAGGGTGTTTGGCTAACCCCAGAAATGCTTTTTAGAAGCACTTTTTTGTAAGTTGAGTCAAATTCTTCAACATATTTATTTTGTATATCGTAAAAGCACTTCTGAAACCATAATTTTATTCTTACCCAAATACCTCCTAAATCTAAAATAAATGTCACCTCTTAATGTAACACTTTATGGCCATCATCATTTTAGATTATGAATGTAAGAAGAGTACTATAAAATACTACTATTAAAATCCAATAGTCAAATACATAAATTTTTTTGAACAATCTCTCTGGCGTTCTTACTCTCAACTTGAAAATTTACGAATGTGTGAGGTATAAATATCTGTTCATAGATGTTCTGGGGGGGGGGGGGGGGAAATCTGTTCATAGACTTATGCTTACCAACGGCATAAGCCACCTCGCCTTTGAGAATTTTCACCGCTTTTTAAAGTTGCACTGAATGAGCCCTGCAGCCCGTCCAAACACATACGCATGTAAAATTATACTGAGTAATAAAGACTTAAAATAATTATATCTTAGCAGAAATTAAGGCATAAATGTCTGATGATACACGTATAAAAATAGACACATTAATTAATTTGCACGTTTATTAATGCATCCGATCCTTAATACCACCTCGGGTCCTAATTATAAGATCCAATTGGCTAATTTAAGAAAATTAAGGAACTTAGTTAAATTAGTTAATGATTAAAAAATAGCACCTGTTTTCCAAAAATACCCTCATCAAATTTTAAAAAAATATCATGCACGATCGCGAGCCATTTTTCCGATCATACCAAATCCCAGTTTGACTTTTATTTTGGTTCTAATTATTAGACCAAAATTCACTTTGTTTTTTATATTGATCCTTTTTTTTTCCCAAAGTAGTCCATGTAATAATAGTAGCTCTAACTAATACACTTGATTACTGAGGATATTTTAGGAAAGACAATATCTATTTATTACAAATAACTAACTTAACTAGTTTTCTTAATTTATTTAAATTAGTCAACTAACTCTTATATTAAGAACACGAGGCAGTAGTATGTAAAAAATTAAAGCCAAGACATTGCATTATAAGGTGGCGTTTTGGAAGCGCATAATAGCTATAGGGGGTTTTAAAAGATAAGCAAGCCGACTATTCCTGTACTTTACGGGGCGCTTCACAATTTGATTAATTACGCTAATTGACTCAAATTATATTTTCTTTGTTGATTAAAAAGAAAGTTAGTTTTAATTTTAAGTAGTACTCCTCCGGTCCTTATTATAAGACCCAATTTGACTTTTTATTTGGTCCTAATTATAAGACCCAATCCATTTTCTCTTTTATATTTATACATTTTTTTCCAAGATAATCCTTCTAATAATGATAGTTTTAGCTAATATACTTAATTAGCAAGGATATTTTAGGAATAACAACACTTATTTATTATAAATAACCAACTTAACTTACTTCCTTAATCTCCTCAAATAAGTCAATTGGGTCTTATAATTAGGACCGGAGGAGTATTATGCAATCATGTTGACATATTTTCATTCGATTGGCTAAAAGCCATGCCAGCGATATAATATATAAAATAAATTTACGTGATTTAGGTATTGACCAGTAAAATAAATTTAATTTGCGTTTAAAAAATTTAGATTCTTTCCCCTATGTATGGAATCTAAAACGGAATCAGGTTGAAATGAGAAGCAAACATGTGGAACTCGTGAATTCTTCAAAAGTTAGGTACTTAGGTGGTTCAACACACGGTTTTTGATTTTTACCGGTCAAATATAGAAAAGTTAAATGACCACTCTAATGGAATAACTCTTTAATCCCATGAAGGGTCAAAGTAAAAGCAAATCAATGCTGGCAAGCTGGAAAGGAAAAAAAATAAAATTGAATGTTGCCATAATTGCTTATATTTTACCAAAAAAAATCCCGTCTCCGTAGTTTTTTAATCACATTTTTGTTGGTTTTTTTTATTAGATCTTTATAATTTCACATGATTTTTAATCATATAATTATAAACTGAGTGATAAGATTAAATTTCAGAAAATTTCACGTTAGTCGTTGGAATATAGGTTTTAGTCTCACTGTCATATTATAAATAATAATTTTTGTTTTAAAATTAATTTATTATAAATGAAAATTAGTTTTATTTTTTGGAACAAGCCTGTTCTATTTATGAGATTTACTTAAAGGATGTCTTAAATTTTAATTAGTTTTTTTTATATTTTTACTACATTAATTATATGTTATTATGTTATATTACTATTCACTACATTAATTCTCGGTGTATTTTTTTTAATCTGTTTATTCTCTCTTCCATTCACTTTCACCTTCCACTAAATGACAGTATTTTTGAAAAGTAAAATACAGTTTTTTGGCCAATGGATAAAATACAGTTTTTGCATATTGAGTTAAAGTATTCATTTGGTTTTCTAAGTCTACGTCTAATTTTAGCTCAATGCCTTAAATTTATAAAATGCATTTTAAATTTTTTTAACATTAATGCTATTAGTTTAATTTAATAAAAAAATGCTAACTCAGTAAATTTGAATATCGTATGATCGTTATTTTTCTATTAAATGAGACTAAGAGTGCAAAATTAAAAAACTAAAATATGCTTTATAAATCTAAGAAACTAAATTAAAACTTAATATAAATTTAGACCATGAAAATATATACTCTTCAGTTTCTTTTAACTAATTATTTTAGAGGAAAGATGCATCCAGTATTCAAAGTATTTTCTCAAGCACATTCAGCATTTTAAGATATTTTGTGATGCTCAGCACCTTGAAATATTTCTTTAAGTGCATCTAGTATCTTAAAGTACTCCTCCGGTCCTTATTATAAGACCCAATTTGACTTTTTATTTGGTCCTAATTATAAGACCCAATCCATTTTCTCTCTTATATTTATGCATTTTTTTCAAGATAATCCTTCTAATAATGATAGTTTTAGCCAATATACTTAATTAGCAAAGATATTTTAGGAATAACAACACTTATTTATTATAAATAACCAACTTAACTTACTTCCTTAATCTCCTCAAATAAGTCAATTGGGTCTTATAATTAGGACCGGAGGAGTATTTTTTAGTGCATATAGCATTATAAAGTATTTTTTTAGGTAAGTTCAACACCCAAAATCTTTTTTTAGTACACTAAAACAAAAAAATACTTTAAAAATACTAACACATTTTAAAAAAATATTTTAAAATTATGAATGTATTGATGCACATTTTTAATCTAACTAATTCTGTTATTTGCATAGATAACTAGGTGGCACTGGGGGCAATACCAGCAAATAGCAGTAGGGATAGAAGTCGATGGCCCAAAAAAAAAAAAAAGAGCGTAAAATGGCATAATGGTAAAATCGGCTGCCATACCAAATCATTCTTGCTTCATTTGCGCATAAAATCCTTGAAAAGCTTTTATTTCTCTTCATTTCAGTTCAGAAAGCTTCCGTTTTTTCTTTTCCTCATCAGAGTCTTTCTTAAGCAAAAGAAATTTTCAGCCTTTTGCTCATAATTTTTCTGCGCGTTGTTTTTCTGAGGAAAAAAAAGGCATAATCTTTTACCGGTTCTGGAGAGAGGGAGATGTGTGGAGGTGCTATCATCTCCGACTTCATTCAGACGCCGGGGGCCAGGTCTCGCCGGCTCACCGCTGATTTCCTCTGGCCGGATTTGAAGAAATCCAGTGGGGGGAAGCGATTCTCGAAGTCCACTAGGTCTGCATTCGGAGATTCGGACGATGATTTCGAAGCTGATTTTAGGGAATTCAAGGACGAGTCCGATATCGATGAGGTGGATGTGGATGATGATTTTCTATTCGATTTCAATACCTTAGGTTTCTCTGCTGCCAAACCCCCGAAGCCTTCCAGATCCCGGTCTCGTGGTAAATATTTCTTATGACTTCCTTCCAGTTCCGGTTATGTTGATATGATGGTAAAATTTTTTAGCCAAATATATGAGGGTAAAATTTGTCGTATAAATTTTCACATGCCTTTTTCATTTTTTTGGTTTAGTTCATGCGTCATTTGGTTGTTATATCCTTGATGCAGCTTTTGATTCTGCTTCATAGTTGTATTAATGATCACATGCAGCATATGCTTTTTTTTTCTTTTAATTAAACAATGTATTGCCGCTTTCGGAACTTTTTTTTCCCCAAGGTATTATCGGGAAAAGTTGTATTTATTTGGTGAATTTTGATTTTTCCTTCTCAGTCAATGACATGAAATTCAGTTTTCAAAACAGTTTTAAGGCTGTTTTATGATCCTGTAAGCCCCCTTTATTCACTAGTTATTAGATTTTGTAACCGTATAAGCTTAGCTTTATTACTTCGATTAATATTCATTAATAAGTTTTTCCTTTCCTGGTTAATGAAACATAGTCCTACTTTCATGCCTTGCACATGCACTCCATGAATCACTTGCAAGAAATTATAAAGCATAGAAATCTTGTGGGTCCACTTTGAAACGGCTTCATTTGCTTGCATAATAGTATCTTCAGAACACTATTGCGGAGTTCTGAAATGTTTATGAAATCCTTTTGAAACTGATGTCATGCTGTTTGATTTCGTTTTTGCCTTTGTGCACATATGTAAAAGCAGGAGTGTGGTTAGCCTAATGGGAGTTGCTTCTGACGACCACACTATATATTCCTATCAGATTGCAAAATCTACTTTATAGAGGTAGATGCGGTTCCTTTTTGCAGTGAAAATCTGTGTTGTTGGTTTCAAATTTTGACATTTGTGGATCAAAATATACTTTTATATTGCCTGTTCATTAAATGAGCTTTAGCGGTGTTTTAGTTGTGATATTGCATTGAATGTTCCTAGTTCTTTTGCTTTTGTTTTGATTGTTACTCTAATATGTCATATTTTCCCAACAATTGGCTGTCAAGACCCAAATAATATTGTGTGCTGTAAATTACTAAGTAATGAGTTGAAGTAAAATACTCTGTAGGGGGGTTACAAGCCGTGCTTGATTATAGGAACGCCTTCATTTTACAGCAATTTCATTAGAGATCAGTCTTTTGTCATTTAATAGGCTATTTACTTCAATCATCTCTTACTCTGTATGTGTTTACGTGTTTATTTAGATGCGTGAGTTGGTTTTTCTTAATTTTAGTCTTTTAACTGGTACTGTAAATGTATTGTCCCTGCCTTGCTCATATTATAGTTTTTTCCCTTTCCCAATTACATTGAAGGATCTGGTGCTGTAAAATCTGTGGAATTCAATGGAAAAGCTAACAAGTCTGAGAAAAGAAAGAGGAAGAATCTGTATAGGGGAATCCGTCAGCGACCATGGGGAAAATGGGCAGCTGAGATCCGTGACCCAAGGAAAGGAGTCCGTGTCTGGCTTGGAACCTTCAACACTGCTGAAGAAGCAGCTAGAGCCTATGATGCTGAAGCACGGAGGATTCGTGGTAAGAAAGCCAAGGTGAACTTTCCTGATGAGGCCTCAAGCTCTCCCCCAAAACATTACAATGTAAAACACTCTGTCCAGCCCATTATGAACCAGAAATTCAATTTTGAAAACAATCCAAAGGACTATGTCTGTCCTCTGGGTCTGATGGAGCAGAAACCACTGGTTAATCAGTATGCTAACATGGGAGGTTTACCCAGCAGTGCAGATGGGCTCACATCTTTCACGCCATCAGATGATGTTAATATGCCTGTTTGTTTCAGTTCGGATCAAGCAAGCAATTCGTTTGATTATTCTAGTTTTGGTTGGGGTGAACAGGGCCCAAAGACTCCCGACATCTCGTCAATGCTTTCTGCTGCTATAGAAGATGAATTTCAAGCTGTTGACGACGCCAACAAGAATGATAACATTCCTAACTCTCAGAATGTGTTGCCTGTGGAAAATGATTCTGCAAAGACACTGTCTGAGGATCTTGCAGATATTGAATCCCAGTTGCAGTTCTTTAAGACACCTTACCTTGAAGGGAGCTGGGACGATGCTTCATTAGAAACCTTGCTTGGTGAAAACACAACTCAGGATAGTGAAAACCCAATGGACTTTTGGAGCTTTGATGATGATCTTCCTTCCATGGCCGGGGGAGTTTTCTGAGCAACTTTCTCACTGTCTCCTTAATTTGTAAATAGGGTTACAAGTTAGTATTTTTTTCCTTTCAAAATTGTCTTTTGGTTCTATAATTTTAATCATTCATGGACTAAATTAATATGGCCCGCAGAAATTATCACTAATTTGAATTTTGTTCTTGAAAAGCCAAAACGTTTAATGGAGTCCGTGATTTCTCGAGATTGGGGACAGCTAGTCCTTTGTGAGTCAAGGAGACTGAAGATTTTTTTATTTTTTTTTATTTTCAGGTAAACCCCGAACAAGTGATGTTTTTGGGGACCAATTGTAAATACATTCTTCATCATGAAGTATTCTCGGTTTCTGAAATGAATACAATGCTTTGTTCCTTTTATTGGTTTTCAGGAATGCTGTTCATCTTTGTTGGAGATTGAGTCGAGACGAAACAGACCCTTTTAAGCATGTCTGGATGGTTATTCTGTGGACGCCGGTAGCAAAGCAAGTGTGGGACTATGGATGTGTAGGAGTACATGTCAAAGACCTTAACTCTTGGAGATGTTGAGTTTACCGTTCATTAATGAGGATGATTCTATCAAATGTGTGATGCAGTAAAATGTTAACTTGGTTGTTTTGATTATGGTCGGTCAAAGTGCAGGCCATCAATTAACCCATTTTTGAATAATTGATTTGGTTCTGTTCAGAGTATTGCTTGCAGGTCTCTTATAGATAGTATTTGCCTCCATCAATTTGAGTGCTGGAGGAGGTGTTT
This sequence comes from Neltuma alba, assembly GCF_004799145.2. Classification (NCBI taxonomy): domain Eukaryota; kingdom Viridiplantae; phylum Streptophyta; class Magnoliopsida; order Fabales; family Fabaceae; genus Neltuma; species Neltuma alba. Next base: position 682,397 of record NW_021636029.1, on the reverse strand, counting down.
AGTCTTTTCGGCTTCTTGAAGAGCTGCAAGGGAAAGACACAAAAGAGGGGAAGGGAAAGAAAAACGGACGGCGACGGCTTTGCATTTTTGGGGGTTCTTCCCCTCATCAAATTTGAATGTTGAAAATTTCAGCGAAGTTAAGCACATATATCTGAATCAGCCATTGGCTGAGGTGGAAGACTTTCATTAGTTCAAATTCCAAGTTAGTGTTTAAAGCGGTTGGATGGGTAGAATAACTGAAGTAAAGAACGTGAATAATTCAGACAATGAGAATTATCAATCAAAGCGTGGTGACAAGTAAATCAACAACAATCCACGGGGTTTAGTTGGGTTCCCAATGGAAGTGGAAGACCAAGTATGAGAATGAATCAAGGAGGTCTGAGCCAAGAGCTGTGGCGGCCATGCTGATATGAAAGGTCGCATGAACAGAGCACGAAGGTTGTTACCCACGATATTTCTCCGAATTGAAGTGCGTGATGAACCAATCAATTAGCCCAAGAGTCATATTTTTCTATGTCATATAGGTGGTGGTAGTTGACCCGCTAATGAGGCACCATGGGACCACAGATCTTGTCAAATATAGCGTGGATGAAATGTTTGAAGCACTAATCATGAAGGAAAAAGCAGTAATTCAATAGTGAAGGGAAAAAGCATGAAAGGGACAGGTTGCGAGAGGCTTCACTGAGGAGCATGTTAAAAGGTGGGGTTGGACGAAATTAAGGCGATGAAGATAACTGATGAAATAACATTAGAATCCTAGATATACCATAAATAAGATATATCAAATGTACATAAATAATAGGATCAAGGCATATATTTCTTTCCGTTATGAATATAAGAATCATTTTATAATATAATTTATACAATAAAATTGATTTTACATTTAGAGGGAAAGTATTATTTTACCCATTAAAAAAAATGAAATCTTTATATGATAGCAAAATGGAGACTAGGTATGAAGGGGGCTCAAGTTGCACGTGAAAGGGCATATTGCACTTCCACAACACAACACCGTCGCTTTCTAGAGATTCCCTTGCCGCTTCGTAGCCTCCAAGGCTCGTGCTTTCATTTCCAACCACTTCCCCTTCCCTTTTTTCTTTCTTCACTATTCACTCTTTGATTCATTCACTAACTAATTAAATATAGTATGAGGCATTTTGATGATTTTTTTAAAAGGCAATTAATGTCTTTCTTCTAAAATATCTCTAAGAATATCTTAAAATTATTTACAACCCTTCGTTATTATGGTTCATTTGAAGGACACGGTTGGAAAATTCTAGAATATTAACCACCTCCAGGTAAGTATGCTTGAAGTGAAAATACCTTATATTTACAATAGTATAGAATTGTTTCTTATAAAAAAAGGCGGATGAAGTATTATTTGTTTATTTGTTCTCATATATTGAAAATTATATAGTGTATAAGGGTCTTATATTTAAGATGGGAAGAGTACTTTTTTTTTCCTTAGAAAAAAGAATAACATAATTGTTAAACATCCGTATAGTTATAACCAACTCGAGTCATGCCTTTTATGATTTTTTTCCATCCAAAAATTAGTTTTTAGAGTTTTGATCAACTTTAGTCAAAATTTACACTTTAATTAAATATCATTATCACATCATCTATATCATTTCCGTCGAAGCTGATCATTATTTTAAGGATTGATTCCTCAATAAATGAACTATAAGGAACGTGACCCAAATTTATGAAAACCATAATAGAAACCAACATTAAACTATGGTTTTCCAAGAAATTAATTTCCTCGAAGATATCATTCTCAAAAGTGTGCTATGCTATATTGGCAGCGTAGCCTAGCATGACAACTTTTGATTTAATTAACCTTGTTGGATACTGTTAATCTCCGATAATCAAGGCCGCTTTGCAGTTTAATCTCTATTGAAATTAGTACTTGATGGTAACACAGGAATTAAACAAATTATTATTTAAATATATTCCTTATAGGGAGGTGATTCCCTTGGATTTAAAAGGAGTGTGAGTGGTCAATTTGGAATATTATGATTAATTATGAGAATATGAATTTTTTTTTTCAAAAAAAAAGACGAGACTTATCCCTTGCCGTTTGGATAATGGAACACAAAAGTGCCTCCTCCCCAGGCTCTTGCAAAAGGCAAAATAAATAAATGAATGAATAAATAAAAATCGCGAAGAAGCTGAGGCAGCCGTGCTTGTCATCAAATATACATTTGGTAAGCAAAATCTTGTAAACTAAAACACAATATTAAAAAACAATAACATATCATCAACAAAATCTGCCTACTTATATATTAATGTTGTTTTGTAATGTTTTGCTCAATTAAAAATTTGTCAACTTGCAAGAATGCTACAAGCAACAATAATTTTGTTTTGGGGATCCTCTTTTGAGTTTCGACAAAATAAGTTATACATATGTTGACATCATGTTAAGAACAACTCTTGTCAAAATGTTCGAAATATAAATCAAGGAAAAATTTTGATTAAGGACGGCAGATGGAAATTAATTTCAAACAGCCCTAAAAAAAATCTAAAATTTCAGTTAAGGATTCTGAAATTTCACTGAAGGATTCAAGGGGCAAATTGAAATCAATTGCTGAAGCCATTTTATTGAAATGCCCTGCGAACTGTATCTGCTGAAAAGGAAGAAGAAAGAGGGAAAAGAAGAGATTGGTGCGTGAGATAAACCGTTTTCCCGAAAATTTTTGTTCTATTGAGCATAGTTGGGTTGTGATAGTTGAATAATATAGAAATAAGTATTTAAATACATGTGTAAGTAGGTAGTGACGGAGAAAAAAAATCTAATATAGCTTTTAAATTTAGAGAGAGATTGTTATCTTCTTCATCTTTGAAGTTAATAAACATGAGGTGTTAGTAATTTTTGAAAAGTGGGTGAGAAAGGGTGAACACTGACTGTAATACGTTGTTGAAGGAACTTATGAAGAGAGAACTAAAAGGAAAATAGGTGAATATGCTGAAATGGGTGATATGAAAACGAAATGTACAGAAAAAATGCATAAGGGTCTTATATTTAAGATTGGAGGAGTAACTTGCAGTTGTGAAAATATGTATTCGGATTGTAAATTTGCAATTGGAGTTGTGCAGGAAAATGACAATTTAACGTTATGAAAATCAATATTTCTGTTGTAAATCCGTAAATTCCTGTTGTTAACGCATACTATTTATTATTATTGAAAGTTGATTGAAATTGACAGTTAAATGATTTGCAGTAACAGATTATAAATGGCTACTGGTGGCGGAAAACAACTATTTTGTAGAAGTATGAGTTGAATAAGTGCTTATCTATAAATGTATTATTTTTAGATTTCAATCTTGTACTTCATTATGTCTCTTGTTTGATGGTTCTTAATATTGTGCAATAGGAAAAACTTAGTTCCCTGAGGTCAGACTTGGTGGCAGCTCATTACTCATGCAAGAAATACATGGTTGACAGCTGTTGTACAACTACTTGCAAAGATACAAAACAACCAAGAGAAAATTGAAGAGGGATCTGTCAGCTCAAGATGTTTTTTATATCAGCAAAGAACGTGTTACTTTTTACGCATAAGGATTACCCACAATTTCTTTTTCAGTGCAATGAACTATATGTTATGTATTTATTACATGTCTAGTCATGATAATATATTTTTTCCCACAAATTTCATACTTTAAGTGTAAATATTGACTAGTGGAATTAGAGAATTTGCAACAATAATAGCTAAGTTTACAACAGGGATTCCTGTTTTTCCAAGTAGTTTTTCTAAATATAACTGAACCATCACACTAGAGTCTGCCAAGTGTGTTTATGATAGGGTTTAGACAATTTGCAAAAAGCGTTGAGAAATTTAGAATAGGAACTCGTGTATTCGTAAGTGGACTTACGTAATTGACAACAGGAGTTAGGGAATGTGCTAAAATGATACATGCGTTATAACAGGAATTAGAAAATTTGCAAAAGTAATACATCAATTAACAATAGAAACACATCTATTCAGAAATGGATAACATCTTTTATACATTTACAATTTTACCAACCAATTTTAGCGCAGAACTTGGGATAACTTGTTGTCACGTAGAGTCATGAAATATTTCAACTATCAATTCATTATATGAAAAAGATTATAACCCATCACCAAATATGCCCACTTACTCTCGTGCACTGTCCAACTGTGACGCTTGTCTCAAGTTTTTTCATTGTTGCAAACATAAACATGCCAACTATTATCGTTGTACTCAATTAATTGTCCTACTTCAATATCATTGATAAGATCCAAAAATGTTTTCCTGCTCAAACTAACTGTATACTTCATTTTATATTGACTACTGCCTGGCCAAACATCATTTGCTACCATACTTTGTAGTTCTTCATATATCATTCCTTTTCTCATCAATCTGCTATTTATAATATTCCTTTCATATACCAATTTTCCTTCTAAGGTCTTCACAAATTCTCCTCTCATATGGAAGATGCAAAATAGTTGTTTCCTGCCACTAGTAGCTATTTATAATCCGTTATTGCACATCATTCAACTATTAATTTCAATCAACTTTCAATAATAATAGACAGTATGCGTTAACAACAGGAATTTGTGGGTTTACAATAGACATACCGGTTTTCATAACATTAAATTGTCATTTTCCTGCACAACTCTAATTTGTAAATTTACAATCCAAATACATATTTTCACAACTGTAAATTACCATTTTTCTGCACATTTCATTTTCATATCACCCATTTTAGCACATTCACTCATTTTCCTTTTAGTTCTCCCTTCCTAAGTTCCTTCAACAATGTATTATAATCAACATTCACCCATTCTCACTCACTTTTCAAAAATCACTAATACCTCATGTTTATTAACTTCAAAGAAGCAAAAGATAATCATCTCTCTTTAAAGAAGAAGAAGATAACAATCTCTTTCTAAACTTAAAAGCTATATCAGATTTTTTCTCCCTCACTTCCTACTTACCCATGCATTCTCATTTCTACATTATTCAACTATCACAACCTAACTGTGCTCAACAGAACAAAAATTTTGAGAAAAACAGTTTACCTGTCACACCAAGTTCTTCTTTTTCCCTCTTTCTTCTTTCTTTTCAGTAGATACAATTCGCAGGACATTTTAGTAAAATGGCTTTAGTAATTAATTTCAGTTTGCCCTCAAGTCCTTCAATCCTAAAATTTCAAATTTTTTTGGGGCTGTTTGAAATTAATTCCCTTATGCGGACTGCGGTCCTTAATGGACATTTTGCCAAAAATCAAAGTCTCTTATCACAAATCTTTATTTTAATTAGTGTGATGCTTACAAATTATAATAAATCCGCTCACACAAAAATAACTTAAAAATACACGTCATGAATATTTGATATCCCATCATGCTTTGTGGACAATTTAAATGCTTGGCTTCTCCATTCGCTGCTGCATCAATATCATGAACTCAACCGTGTGTGGGGGCAAGTCGAGTTTTGCATGGTGGGAGACTTGGACTGCGGCTATGGGTTTTAGAGTTTTTTTTTTTTTTGGTAACGTTTTATTTGTTAAATAAAATTGTCATCTTATGAAAAAAGTGGGCGGAAGTTATAATTTTGAGAGTTAGATAAGAAAGTCAAGATCAGAATCTTCTTCTTCTCATTAATTATTATTGCTACTAATATCATTAATTTGAAAAATCAATAAGATGGTGCATGCAATGCAAATAATTAATCCGAAAATATTTTCCAAATTTTTTTGTTGTCTTAGTGCATGTTTGGATTGCCGTTTTTAACAGCAAAAGTGTCTTAGACATGGTAAAACTGAGATTGCAAACTAAGTTAACAAAAATATTGTTTGGCTGAGCTAATTTTTCCAACCAACTTCTGGCCTTCAATCTCAGTTAGACTCAAGGAAAAAAATTTGACTTTTCAAACTGCAGTTTCAAACGGTGATCATTAAAAATGAGCATTCTAGATTTACCTTCACATTTTTCCCTCTGCCTCATCTCCTTTGTTAGCATAATGAGCTTTTATTTAGATCAAATAAATTTTAATTTATATTCATGTTTGTTCATTATATATATTTAATTAATTATTTACAATGTGTTTTCAAATTTTTCTCCGCAACAAATATTTTTATTTTATAATTTCACAAATAAAACTATTTTATTTTATCATAATAATTTTATATATTTTTTAAAACTATTATCATATTAAAATATAAAATTTCAAACACTACTATTCAATAAAGTCCATGCCTTTTTCAGTCGTTTTACAACTAAACTAATTTTTCTATTAATCATCTAAACAACTTTTAATTTTTTCAACTGATTTTTTAAAAGCACCTATTCAAACATACCCTAACTAACTTTTACTCTGATTTCAGTTATAAAAGTCAGTTGGGCTAAAAGTTAGTTTTATCCAATACTAATCCAAACATATCCTTAATTGACTAACCGGAAGTTTTACGATGAATAACGTACCCTGTATTCAGCCCAAACTAGTGTTGCATCCGTACGCTGCACGGTTGTGATTAAAATACACAAATATGTTCCTTATCATATATGTCTATAATATAAATATTAAAGTATTTTTCAGTAATTTTTAATGCATTCATCATCTTAATTTCTTTTTAAATCCTACTCAATATCCTGAGTTTAATGTGTTTTTTTTTTTTGCAAATAAAAGTTTAGATGAGTTGAACCCTACTACTAAGATCCTCACATCAATTACATGATTCAAATTGATGATTATATGAGTTAAGATCAGATTACTTACCAACTAAAACAACTCTTGTAGGTGTTTAAGGTTCTAATTATTGTTGAGAAAATATTATAATTAAAAAATTACATACTAATCTTTATGTTTTTTGGAGCAAACTATTTGTTTATATTAGTTCTTTTTAATATTAATAAACAATAGTAAAACTAATTAAAGATAGTCTTGCTTCCTTTAGAAAACAACTAATAATATACGAGCTTCTCATATTTGTGCAGCATAACTTGTCTTACCAAGAAAATATCAAAATCAATCAGTTTGAGAACAGAAGAAAGTTGTCGGCCAAGCAAGCCAAGAAAAGAAATTACAAATTAGAAATCATGCGAGTTTGGAAACAAAAACGACGTTGCTTTTGGACGGTCGGTGGAGGCACGCAAAAACTTCAACTATCCAACTATTTCCTAAATCCTTTCCTATCTTATCGTGCAGAAGAATAATGGCTTTTTCGTTGAAATTGCAAAAATGCTTCCTGTTGCCCTCTGGTACAAACACTCCTATTTTGGCCAACGTTTGGACAAATTTTGGAAAATGGTTGGTCATGATAGGACTTGATCACACTACCTTCGATTCTTAAATAAGAATTAGATAATTAATTTATAAATATTTAAAAATAAAATTATTTATAATAAATATACATTAATTTTGTTAAGTTACTCTCATTTTGATTACTTTAAACAAAAAATTATAAATTGAGAAGACCAAGTAGATTAAAGTTTTATATTTAAGACCAAATTAACCTCTTTACCTAGCTCTCTAAGACTGGGGTTAGTAATTTCAAAAAAAAAAGAGAAGACAAACATTGAGTCACTAAAAGTACCAAATAATAAAGCACACAATAATATAAAAGACGAATATCAAGGTGAGCAGAATAATATAAAAGATGCTGGTCAAAAAAGAATAATATAAAAGATGAATAATATCAAACTAGGCGAATGATAAGAATGAAACCAAGTGTCTGCGAAAATACCGCTGACTGATATTCATTTATAATAATAATTATTTTAATCCCTATCAAATTTTAAAAGGATAGATAGGTTATGCTAACTACTCTTATAATTATTTTACTAACTTTAGTAATGGTTTTGACAAGTTAAAATCTGTTAAAATCATTTATTTATTATCTTAAAATTTAGAAAAAACCATATTGAAGGTACCTATACTTTCTCTTCATTTTTAATTTGGTACCTACATATTTTTTTCCCTTTAATTAAACATTTAATTTTATCTTTTTAACAACATTAGCTCTTATAACTTTGTTCTATTGATATTTTTAATTTTTACATAAGGATTAATGATGTTAATAGAGGAAAAATAAAGATTTAGTTAAGAACAAAAAACACCTAGATACCAAATTGAAAATTGAAAAAAAGTATAGGTACCTCCAATATGGTTTTTCCTAAAATTTAATAGGTATTTTTTTTGTCATTTCAATAAAGTTATACTACCTATGTTACTTGATATGAGAATTATGGGAGTTAGTTGGATGATTGAATTTGATTTCACGATAAGATATCAAATCATTTTATTTTTTATATTTATTATTATTTTTCAAATTAATTTACTTAATTTATAAACTTATATATAACCAACTATTATATAAAAATATTTCAAGGACATTGTATAATAGAATTAACTATTTTATTTAACTTTTTAATCTACTTAAAATTAATTAAGTAATTCTCATTTTAAGAAATTAGAAGAGAAAATAACAAATAAAGACCTCTCAATATGTGAAATTGCTATTTGGATCCCTCAATTTGAAAAATAGAAAATAAAAATATGGTCTCATATTGCAAATATTAAATCTTGATAAAATGTCTAAAATGTCATTTGGCTAAGTTGTGATTTGGTTTACTGAAATTGTCATTCGCTAAATTAAACTTGTAATTTCTTATAGTCAACTTATCATTTGGCATGCCTAAGTTGTGATTTCAGATTTGATCCACTAAAGTTATCATTCGTTAAAGTGAATTTGTTATTTCTCATAGTCAAGTTATTATTTAGTCGAGAGGTATTTCAGACATTTCACTGTAAATTGGATGGGGATCACATGTCGAATTATTTGAAAAAAACAAAATGTGGAAAAAGTGGGGAAAGTTATGGGAACATAGAAGAGTTACAGTCCAACAAGGCGGTGACACGTTGTACCCTCGAACCCCATTTGTAAGCGAAAGCGACGTGACATGACAGCCTGCGCTTCCGTTCAACACGTTCATATGCAAATGCTCTTCTCTCCGCATCATTTTTTTCATGCCCTTTTTTCCCAAAAAAAAAAGTCTTCACAGTAAACACCTAATCAATATTATAATAAATCTCCATTTTGCAAAATAATACTCTTACGTGTAGACTAACATATTTTTAAAACCTTAATTCCAGTTGGTCAAAAAAATACAGTTTTTTATTATTACTACATAATCCGATATTACATGGCAATCATATTATTTTATTTATAATTAGCATAAGTAATTTTTTTGTTTGAATAATTGTTTTGCTTTTTTTTTGTCTTTGTTAATAAAAAAAATCACCCTCGAATTAATATATATGATCTATTGGATCCAAAAAAAAAAGTATGATCTCAAATTAGGGGAAAAACTAATCTTTTCAAGGTGTTGTAGGTCTGAACCTTTCGTTGGAAATCTCATTTATTCCTCCCAAGGAGGTACCAGCTAGGGATTAGTAGAGTATTAGCAGTAATTATATAAATTATTTATAGACTATAAATCAAAGTAAAGTAATAATATTTTAAGCACAATTAATATGTATTTTTTAATTTAGAGATTCTAATAGTGATATTGTAGAAGGATCAAATCTACCACGCCTCACTAAAACCTTCATATTACTGAGTCATAAAGCTATTGGCTCAATTAATATGTACTTACAAAGGCTTTCAGAAAAATAAAAAAATAAATGTTATGAAATTAAATAAGAATAATTTCTAAGTTAATTTCATAATTAACCAACATTGGTCACTCATTTCTGAAACTCAAAAGTCTCTTGCATTTGCGTTGACTAAATCTTGCAGAACTCTCTCACACAGAAACACAGTCATTAATTAACAGAAACAGAGTCGTATTACTTATAAAAGGGCCAACGTGAAGCCTGGCTTTGTGATCAAATCATAAAAAGAAGCTACTCATCATCATGAAGAAGCTAGAAGCCCTTGTCGTCTTCTTCTTCTTCTTCTTCGTCCTGTTCTTCCCATCTCGAGGCCATGGGAGCAAACAGAGTCATCGCAGAACCACAAGCAAAGCTGCCTTCTTCATCTTCGGAGATTCCTTGTTGGACGCAGGAAACAACAATTACATCAACACGACAGCTCTGGACCAGGCCAATTTCTGGCCTTACGGCGAAACCTACTTCAACTTCCCCACCGGCAGGTTCTCCGACGGCCGCCTCATATCGGATTTCATAGGTAACATAACATGAGCTTCCAGATCCTTTCAGTGTTTGTTGGTGGGGCTTTGAGTGGAATTGGGATTGTGGGATTTGGTTAGCTTAAGGTTTGATTTGTTGTGGGTGAAGCTGAATATGCAAATCTGCCATTGATTGCGCCGTTTCTGCAACCTGGGAATAGGAACTATCACAATGGAGTCAATTTTGCTTCGGCTGGTGCTGGTGCTCTTCTTCAAACCTTTGAAGGTTCGGTAAGTAAATTCCTTTCAGTCTTCTGTGTTTTTTCCCTCTAAGTTCGATTGTGTTTGGATTAGTTTTTAGAAGTGGCTTTATTAGAGTATGAGATAAATATATGAAAAAAATTATCTTAATTTGCATGAAAATATTTTCTTCCTTCGTATATATAAGATCTCAAAATTTAAATTGACCTGGTCCTTTTTATAAGATCCTATTAAACATTATCTGAAAATTACATACGTTTTATCAATTTTACTCTTAATTAATTTTCTACTCTCTCTTCGTCAGTTTTTTTTTGGTATTTTATTGTCTTTAATTCTTTATCTCATTGCTATAGTATGTATTTTTCTTATTTACTGACTCATTTAGTAAGGATATAGTTAAAAAAAATGGTTTAATTTTTAATATTTATTGCTTTAAAAAAGACCGGAGGAAGTATTTTTTTTTTAAAGGAATCCAAATACCCCTTAATCTAATTATGTTCTGTCTGACTAATACTATTAAACCTTCTTTTTTTTTTTGCCACAAAACTATCAAACTTTAGGCTTTAGTTTGGATGGAGAAAATTGAAAATATACTGGGAAGAAAAACTCTTTAAAAAAATAAATTGGGAAGTTTTCCCTTCTACTTTGTTCTCATTTTTTTTTTAATGCGCAAGAAAACAATCAATACTACTTTACAGTACAAGGAAAAAAATTTATACAAAGGAACTAAATGAGATTCATGTTTGGCCTACATAGAAACCAATCTTAAACCTTTCTATTTGAAGTACCACCTCTGGTCATTAATATATTAACTTACTTGATTTTTTTTCTAAATATAAGATCTCAATTTATTTTATTTTTCATATTTATTTATTTTTTCTCAAAGTAGTTCGTGTAATAATAGTAGTTCTAGCTAATATACTTGATTAACAAGAATATTTTAAAAAAGACAATACCTATTTATTACAAATAACTAATTTAACTAATTTTTTAAATCTATTTAGATTAATAAACTAGCTTTTATATTAATATTAAGGATGGAAGTAGTATGTTTTAGAGGATGTGAGAGTGTAATAAAGAAAAAGGGTTTTAGAGTTGGGAATATGTATAGAATCAGTCTTTTTCATCTACTTTTAAACCTATAATGTTATATGCAGTAATTGATTTACTTTTATATTTTTATTATTAAGACATATCATAATTGAAAAATTAGGTAAATTATGTAAATAAAACAATATGAAACATTTTTCGCCTTCGTACTATTAATTCATTTTCAAAAAAGATTTGCGTTCAGTGTATATTGCATTGCGTAGTGTTTGAAAAATTAATCTCACTAGTTAAAAATTCAATTTATTATTAATTTTTATTTTATCTCTAGTCTTTAATATAAGAGTTAGTTGAAAAATTGAACTTAGTTTTAAAAATAAGACTTCAATACAGTTTGTCTCCTAATAATTCATTTTCTAAAGTATTCTTATTGAATATTGATTATATATGTCAAAGGGTTCCATCTAAAGGTAGTTATGATTAAAAATGTAATCAACTCATATTTATTATAAATAACTAATTTAATTAATTTTTTAATATATTTAAATTAATTAAGTAACTTTTATATTAAGGGAGATATACAGTTTTTATATGCTCATACTAACATCAATTGATATTGACTATATCAATGTTACTACCTCCGGTCCTAATTATAAGATTCAGTTGACTAATTTGAGAAGATTAAATAACTTAGTTAAGTTAGTTATTTTTAATGAATAAGTGTTGTTTTTCTTAAAATATCCTTATTAATCAAGTTTGTTATCTAGAACTACTATTATTAAAGGACTATTTTAAAAAAATGGATAAATATGATAGATAAAGTAGATTGGGATTTTATATTTAGAATCAAAATAAAAGTCAAACAACATTTTATATTAAGGACCATAGGTAGTATTTATAAATTATATGCTTGATCTCAAAGTTTATTTCCTTCTTATTTCCACTATTGTGAGCTCGTGGATAATGCGGCATAATTTATAATTCCCAAGCCATATGGATAGTATGACTTGTAGGCCTAACAGATTTTATTTTATTTTATTATTTTTAATTTTTACCTATTCTCACTATTTTAATTTTTTTTTTGAATTTTTAATCTAACTTTTTTCAAATTAATGTTTTATTCTGAAAATATTTTGTCATATTAATTTCCATTTCCTGCATTGCACGATATGAAAGAATCTAATAGTGATAAATATATTCGTTTCACTTGTTGTTTTGTCCTCTAAACAATTTAATAAATTATTAGTTATCAAAAAAAATTAATAAATTATTAATTATTAGGATAGTTTCTGTGCTTGTAATTAAGTATCGCAAGTTATCGTCTTACATATTTAACATAGGAATGAAGGCATGTACCTAATGATCTTGCCACGTATGCTTTATTTAAATATTTTTTTTAAAGTCTACAAAATAATTAAACATTGAAGATTATGAAAAAGTCATTTTCAGCTACTTCATAATTCATATGATAAAGATGCGGTGAAATGTGAAAAGACATAAATGTTTTATTTTGACCAAAAAAAGATGTAAATGTTTCAAACCCAAAGAATATGAGAAGTGTTAAATACTTTATAGCTCACTTTCAGAAAAGCAACTGACAACGCAGGGAAAGTGTACGTGGATGAGTTACTAGTGTAATCTTTAATATAAAATCTTATTTAATTTTTATGTTGGTTCTAAATATAAAATTCTAATTTATTTTGTCTCTCATATTTACTTAATTTTTTTAAGATAGTCCTTTTAATAATTATAGTTTAGTTAACATACTTGATTAGCAAGGATATTTTAAGAAAGACAACACCTATTTATTATAAATAACTAACTTAACTTCTTTTCCTAATTTTTTTAAATTAATCAACTGGCTCTTATAATTAGGACCGAGGGTAGTATAACTTAGATACTTTTTCTTCTTCTCCAGTCAAGAAAAAAGAAAAAAAAGAGAAAGACTTTTTCTTCTTAATTTTTTTAATATTATTACTATTGCTACTAGCTATAGCTTCATTATATGCTTTGCATTTTTGTTTACACATAAAAAACATTTTGGTTTTTGTTGTCTTTAACTGCATCACTTTACAATATTATAATTTTCAAGAAGTTCAATTTTTTTAAAGTTTTTTATGAATAAATGGAAGGCAATTTTTATAGCAAAATTATAATCAAAGACTTCTCTTTTTGTTTTGCCACCATAATCAAAGACTTCAAATTAAAGATGTTATGCTGAACACCACGAATTTTAATGTTTTTTCAAATTATTTAAAGATTAAAAAATTAAAGTATACAAAAATATTAATCTAAGATTTTTTCCCTTTTTGAATCACTCAAAATAATTTAAAAATTTTAAATCCTTGTTTATAAATATATTTAAATGACTAATTATCTTTTTGATTATATAAGAGAATTTGAAGTTGAAACTTTTTTTGTGTTATATAGAAAGATTTGGATCTTTGACTTTTGCAAGCACTTTATCCTAACTTCTGCCGGTAGCTTGAATAAATTTGGTTATTATTTCTAATTTTAGTCACAAGCTTACCGCAATTCACCTCAATTTGAAAAACAATTTAGGGATAAAATAGAAAAATTGACAATTAATTGGATCTCTTGTAATATTAGAATATTTATATTTATTTAATATTTAAATGTTTAAGAATATATCTAATATAAAAATTGTTAATGGCTAGGTGAAAAATATTTTTGCCCCTAAAATCTTTATCCCTAATTTTTTTGATTGCCAAATAAAAGATCCATTTGTGTAAGAGGCGGGATTGAATATAATGTTGATGTCCACAATTGTGAGGTAGGTGCGGGTTTGGATACTCTCAGAATCCTTCTTTCTCCTTTTCTTCTCAGAATCTCATCTTTACTGTTGGATCGAATAATAAATGGTTTATATTCGATATTTTAAAAGCAGATATTCACCTTCTCTCTCATATTTATGTAATGTTATAATAATAATTTTATAAAATATAAAACCTAAACCATTCATTATTTAATCTAATGGTGAAAATAAGATTCTGAGAAGAAAAAGAAAAAGAAAAAGAAAGATTATGAGAGAATCCAAACACAGGTAGGTGCATGTGATGAAATGTCAAACATCAAAGTAATTATGGGGAAGTTACTCTTAATTAATTAATTTTTTGATACACTTACTCCTAATTAACTAGGTATGAGACCTAATTAAATGATACGTCTATCTGTCTTTAATTTGCCTCTTGTGGCTTGTGAGTTTGAACGTACAAATCATGAAAATGCATGAAGGTGATTCCCCTGAGGACGCAAGCACAATACTTCAGGAAAGTAGAGAGGAGGCTGAGGCAGGAATTAGGAACAAAGAAAGGCAAACAAGTGATATCAAAAGCAGTTTACTTATTTAGCATTGGCAATAATGATTACCTCAGCCCCTTCCTCACTTCTTCAGAATTCTTCAACTCTTTCTCTCCTTCCCACTACGTTTCCATGGTCATTGGTAACTTCACTTCTGTCGTCCAGGTACCATCACTTGTTCATCATACTGACAAAATCTACAAAGCAATGCAAAGAAAGTGGTTGAGTTCATAATGGTCTGCAAATGACTGCACAGGATATATACAACAGAGGAGGAAGGAAATTTGGCGTTATAAACTGCTTGCCATTGGGATGTCTTCCCAGAACCAGATTGCTTGATCAAGTGCAAATGGAACTTGCTTTCATCAACTCTCACAGCTTGCTGTTTCACACAACCGAGCTCTCTCTCTTGCTCTCTTGCAATTGCACAAACACCTTCCAGGCTTCAAATATTCTCTCTATGATGTCCATACCGATGCCATTCAAAGGATCATTCATCCCTCTAAATTTGGTAAAATATTCATACTCATGAACAATTTAAACTCCCTTCCCTAAATGTGGGATCCACATCATTAGAAGTTGGACCCACTTTATGTCTCTATCCTTCCCCCCCTCCATTTAAAGAAAGTGCTCTTTTAGCATATTTCAATGAATGGTGAGATTTGATTCTTTAGCATAATATTGGATCTGTCTTTTTATTGAGTAATTGATGTGGAAGTTGTGGATGATGAAGGTTTGAAGGAAGGAAAAAGAGCATGTTGTGGATCAGGGCCATACAGAGGAGAGTCAAGTTGTGGAGGAAGAAGAGGACAGAAGCAATTTGAACTGTGTGAGGAACCAAGTCACTACTTGTTTTGGGACTCCTTCCATTTCACAGAATCTGCTTACAAACAGTTTGCTGCTCGACTCTGGGGTACTCATAAGTCCAACCCCAATACAGTCAAGCCTTACACTTTGAGGGATCTCTTTCAAGATTTGTAATTTTTTTCTTTTGTTTCTAATTTTCACACAAGCAAAAATTAATAAAATCACTAGGCTTTCTTGTATAATGGGGACAAAAAAAAAAAAAAAACTAACTTGACAAGTCATTCATGAGCGGAAATAAAAAGGAAACCGAACCCCTGAAATTAGTATAACCAAGATTTGTACTTGGGACAATATGCCTAGTATTATATGACTTGTTGTCTTCTATCAAAGGAGTTGTTAAAACTTGTCATCTATCATAGTCTTTAAGTATATTCAATTCCAGTTTGAATATGAGGATCATTTTATAGGCTTGCACTAATGGAAATTTTTTCATCCTAGTTACATCTTCAATAAACGAAGATGACTTTGAAACGTACACGAAACTGACTTCTAAATGTCTGTTTTGACTTGAGAATAATAAAATCTTTGCTAAATATTTATATATGAAATTAATGAAAAATTATTGTCAATAAGTATGAAGTGTTCAAAGATAATAATGATAGTGATACAATGAACTGGAATAATATCACTCCTCAGATGTGTTATTTTCAAATGCTATATGTCTAAGACTTCTGCAGAAATGTCTTGTTGCCCAAGGTTCATGTGTGAACACCAAAAAGTAACATGTAAATCATACCAGCTTCATATATATAAACACAAAAAGCAGTCGTGTCACATACACATAGGTCGGATTTCAAAAGCCAGGCCATTTAGTAAAGTGAAACTGAGTTGGAAAGTCTGATAGTCCATTTCTGTTTCTTACTTACCTGTGCAAGCAATATCATACTGATGCTAAATGGCTGCTTGCCCTTGCAAAAGAGATGGAAATGTTTCCTAGAAGGAAAATGACTGTATGTAAATTGATGAAATAATATTTCAACGTTTATATCTTGTTTATAACTTTGATTCATAAATTATAGATGCTCGTTAAAGTTCTCTTTACTTTAGGAACTGCATTTCTTTTCCTTTTTCCTTTTTTAATTTTTTTTCCGACATAGAAAAATTAATAAAAACGGTAGGCTTTCTTGTCAGTGAGTTGGATGTATATAGTATCATCCTCTAAAGATAATGTTAACAATCTTTTTTCTTTTTTCTGTTATTTTTGTCCATTTATCAATCAAATTCATGGGAATCAATTTGTCTATTTAATCTCTTATTCTTTAAGCGGACAAAAAAACAAGTGAAAAGAAAAGCAATCCCACAAAGTCTAACTTGAGAAGATAACATTCTGAAGGACTAATTTGTTTGAAAAAATCTTTTAGGGATAAGATCAACTTTTTCTATTGCACAGAGGCTAAACATAATGTTTAGACCTGACATGTCATACATCTATGACATGTTTCTTTCTATAAAAAAAAATTGTTAAAATGAACTTGTCATCATGCTTTCTTTTATAAAAAGAATTATTAAAACTTGTCCTCTATCATAGACTAAAAATACTACCTCCGATCCTTAATATAAGACCTTATTTGATTTTTATTTTGATCCTAAATATAAGATCCTAATCCACTTTGTTTCTCATATTTATATATATTTTTTCAAAATAATTCTTCTAACAATGGTAATTTTAGCCAATACACTTAATTAGTAAGGATATTTTAGAAAAGACAATACCTATTTAAGACAAGTAATTAACTCAACTTACTTTATTAATCTCCTTAAATTAGTCAATGGGTTCCTCTAATTAGGACTAGAGGTAGTATATTGAATTCCTTAGTTTGAATACAAGGATCATTTTATAGGTTTGGATTAGCTGAAAATTTTAAGTTACATATTCAATAAATGAATATGGCTTTGAAACATAAACAAAACTGACTTATAATTGTCTGTTTTGAGTAGAGAATAATAAAATCTTGGCCAAATATTTATAGCTAAAATTAGTGAAAAATTCTTGCCAATGAGTATGAAGTGTTCAAAGATAATAATATCACTCCTCAATATGTTAATTTCAAGTGCGTCAGGACTAAGATAGCAAGATTTCTGCAGAAATGCCTTGGCGGCCATGATTCATATTTGGACACAAAAAACTAATATGCAAATCATACCGACTTTAGGTAAATATATAAACACGAAAAGTATTCATGTTACATACATAGATAGGATTTCAAAAGCCAAGCCATTAATTGAATTGAAACTGAGATGTGAAGTCTGAGATTCCATTTCTGTTTCTTACTTTTCTGGCAAGCAGTATTATAATGATTCCAAATGGCTGCCTCGCCGCAATGTGCCTTCCAAAAGAACATGTTGCTTTATTTGTGTTTGGAGATTCGCTATTTGATGTTGGAAACAACAATTACATCAACTCCAGCGCTGATTATCAGGCAAATTATGCACCATAAGGGGTAAACTTCTTTAAGTACCCTTCTGGCAGATTTTCTGATGGACGTCTTGTTCCAGATTACATTGGTAAGAATTTTAAATGTCTGTGAGTTTAACTTGAAGAAACATAATATTAACAATCTGAGAACTTCTATTGCAGCTGAGTATGCTAAAGTGCCATTAACCCAACCATATCTGTTTCCTGGTAATCATGAATATATCGATGGGGCCAATTTTGCATCGGCGGGTGCTGGGGCCTTAGTTGAGACTGGAAAAGAACTGGTATGTTATGGTTCGAGCTTTTTATGCTTGATATGCTTATCCTTGCTGTTTATGAGCAACTTAATGTATTATAGATACAACAGTTTAACCGTAAGGTTGATTTATTTTTCAGGTTTTAGACCTACAAACTCAATTAAGTCACTTCAAGAAAGTGGTCAAGGTCCTGAGGCAGAAACTGGAAGCTGAAAAACCAAAAGCTTGCTGGCCAGAGCTGTCTACTTGATAAACATTGGATCCAATGATTATTTTGATTCTTCGACAGAAAACTCCAGCGGTGGTGCTTCAAGCTCTCCTGAAACATATGTGGACATGGTCATTGGTAATCTGACAACTGTGATCAAAGTGTGTAAAAATACTCCTCAAATGCTCAATGTTCAGAGTTCCCACTGTGCTTAGTGTTTCATCTTCCTAATTGCTATGCATTCTATGATTACTAGAAAATACACAATCAAGGAGGGAGGAAATTTGGGCTTCTTAATTTGGGACCTCTAGGCTGTGCTCCAGTTGTTAGGTTACTGGTGAATGGAAGTGGTATATGCAGAGAAGAAGTTTCAGCAATAGCAAAGCTGCATAACGGTGCACTTGCAGTTGAGCTTCAGAAGTTGGAGAAACAGCTGGAAGGATTCAAATATTCACTCACTAACTTATATGATTTAGGTTTTGAAGTGATAAATCACCCTTCGAGCTATGGTGGGTGTTAAGTTTTTGAATTAGAGTAGTTTTTGACTATATCAGAATCTCTTTTACCAGCAGGTCCAGAGTTTGATTTGATTCTTGTCATTCAATCACTAAACTAATGTTTTTTTGGATTAATTTGCATGGAAGGTTTCAAATCGAACGAGGCATGCTGTGGAAGTGGGCTTTACAGGGGATATTACAGTTGTGGAGGGAAAAGAGAAGTCAAAGATTATGAACTGTGTGAGAATGCCAAGGAATATTTCTTCTTTGACTCGACTCATCTTTCTGAAAACGCTCAGGAGATTGTTGCCCAATCCATGTGGAATGGAAATCACACTCTCACTGGGCCTAACAATGTGAAAGCACTATTTCAACAATGATCCTACCCTATGGAATTCTTATTTGTAATATGATGACAATAAGAATGAAGAAAAGAGATGGGGATATTTCCTAGAAGGAAAATGATGAAATAAAATTTCAATTGTCATGTATATCTTGTCTATAATTTTGATTCATTAATTAGTCTCCAGCAAAATGAAATCTAACGACAATTTGAAATTCCTGAAGCTGACAACTAAGGACTTTAAGAATATATATCTGAAAATCTAAAAGAACAAGTTATTATAGATGCTTGGTTGAAGTTACCTCTGATATTCCTTAAAACTACATTAATTTTTTGATACAACCAGTTCAAAATAATCACACACAAAAAACTTACCTGTGAAGATGACAAAGATTTGCATTACATGGGACAATATGATAATCCTAATATCATACAATGTTTCCTTCTGTCAAAAAAGTTGTTAAAATGAACTTGTCATCTGTCATAGACTATATGTATATTCAACTACTTAGTTTGAATATGAGGGTATTTTATAAGCTTGCACTAATTGAGATTTTTTGTATTCAAGTTAGGTACTCGATAAATGAAAATGACTTTGAAACATAAACAATATTGTCTTCCCTATGATGTTCTGACTGGAGAATAATAAACTCTTTGCCAAATAATCATATATTAAATTAATGAAATCATTTTCATTTATCGAGTATTAAGTATTACGTATTCCAATATAATGACTAATATCACTTTGTCAGGTATGTTATTTTCAAATTCTTCATCACTAAGGTTTGTGCAGCTATATCTTGATCCCCAAGTTTCAAGTTTGAACACGCAAAAAATAATATAAAAATCATGTTAACTTCATATAAATAACATTGAAAAACTATTTCTGTCACATGCAGAAGTTGAGTTTCAAAAGTCAACCCATTCATTTGAGGTCCCAAAAAAAAAAAAAAACACACCATTCATCCGGTACGTAAGTGTACATGTCATAACGTCGGACGGGTATTTTATTAGAAACTTATTCAAACATATCCAAGATTGAAACATACCACCAACTAATTTAAGCTTGCTATCCTCAAGAGTGTTACGGTAGTCTCTATTAACAGTCGTTGCAACCATTAATTGAAACTGAGATGGTGAGTCTTAGTTCACTTCCTTATCGCCAAAACGTCGAATGATACGGTTTGATGTTACCGGTTAATTCAGCATGCATCAGACGAGACAGTGAAAACCTATATTTATCAGAAGTTTCTGATGTATTTCTGTTTTTCTATTTTGAAATTCTAATCCAACCAAAATAATGGAGAGAAACGGCATTGGAGAAGAAATATATAGAAAATAAACTTTGTCTTCTGTAATAGCATTGAGTCAAAAAAAAAAAAAAAATCCAAAACCGCAACTTAGGAAGCCAGAAAAAAACTTGTCAATAAAATCTTTGCCAAATATTTATTTATAAAAGTATGAAGTATTAAAAGTTAATTATTCAATAAACTAAAACAATATCACTTTTCAGATATGTGATTTTAAATAGCTTCATCACTAAGATTTTTGCAGCTATTTCATGGTGCCCAACTCTCAAGTTTGAATTCAGAAAAGTAATATATAAGTCATATTAACATTATACAGGTAACATTGAAAATGTACTTGTGTCAGATGCGCATAACTGTATTTCAAAAGCCAAGTCATTAAGTGAACTCAAACAGAGATGGCAAGTCTGAGATTGCATTTCTGTTTCTTACTTTTCTGTGCAACCAATATCGTACTTATTCCAAATGGATGCCTTGCCAAAATATGCCTTCCAAGACAACAAAATGCTTTTTTTGTATTTGGAGATTCACTATTTGATGTTGGAAACAACAATTACATCAACACCAGTACTGATTTTCAGGCAAATTATGCACCATATGGGGAAAACTTCTTCAAGTTCCCTTCTGGCAGATTTTCTGATGGGCGTGTTATTCCAGATTTCATTTGTAAGAATTCTAAATGTGCATGAGTTTAACTTGAAGGCATATGCCACTAACAATCCGAGACTTTTTCCTTGCAGCTGAGTATGCTAAATTGCCACTAATCCAACCATATCTGTTTCCTGGTAATCAAGAATACATCAATGGGGTCAATTTTGCATCAGGGGGATCTGGAGCTTTAGTTGAAACTCAACAAGGACAAGTATCCAATGCTTTGAGATTTTCATCTGAAATTATTCTTGAAATGTTTTTATAACTTAGGATCATGAAGGGACATGTGATCATGTAGGAGGCAGTTTCTATTAAAAAGCGTATTATAGTTATAACAGCTTAATAATATGGTTGATTTATTTTTCAGGTGATAGACCTAAAAGCTCAACTAAGTCACTTCAAGAGAGTGATCAAGGTTCTGAGGCAGAAACTAGAACATGAAGAAACCAAAAGCTTGCTGGCCAGAGCTGTCTATTTGATATATGTTGGACCCAATGATTACTTTGGTTCTTTGACCGAAAACTCCAGTGTCGTTGCTTCAAACTCTCCTGAAAATTTTGTGGACATGGTCATTGGTAACCTGACAACTGTGGTCAAAGTGTGTTAGAAAACTTCTGAAAAGCTCAATGTTCTGAGTTCTCTTATGCTGTGCTCGATGTTGTACCTTTCTAATTGCTTTTGCAATCTGTGATTACTAGGAAATACACAACCAAGGAGGGAGGAAATTTGGGTTTCTTACTTTGGGACCTTTGGGTTGTGCTCCAGTGGTTAAGTTACTAGTCAATGGAAGTGGTCCTTGCAGAGAAGAAGTTACAGCAATAGTGAAGCTGCACAACAGAGCACTTGCAGTTGAGCTTCAGAAGTTGGAGAAACAGCTTAAAGGATTCAAATATTCACTTACCAATTTGTATGATATAGGTGTTGAAGTGATGAATGACCCTTCAAAATATGGTAGGTGTTAAACTATTGCTGGGCTTCAAGTCAAGTTTTTGAGCTAAGTTAGAGTAACTTTTGACATATATCTGAATGTCTTTCACCAATTGGTCTAAAGTTTGATCCTTGTCATCTATCATTCTGTTATCACAATTAAATTTCTAGTTGCTCTAGACTTTGCCTTAATCACTAACCTAACGTTCTTGTGGGTTAATTTGTTGTGAAGGTTTCAGAGAATGGGATATGGCATGCTGTGGGAGTGGGCCTTACAGGGGATATCCCAATTGTGGAGGCAAAAGTGACGTGAAACATTATGAGTTGTGTGAGAATGCCAATGAATATTTCTTCTTTGACTATGGTCATCCCACTGAAAGGGCTAATGAGCTTATTGCTCAATTCATATGGAATGGAAATCACACTATCACTGGGCCTCACAATCTGAAAGCATTGTTTCAACAATGATCCTTCCTTATGGAATTCTTATTTGCAATATGATGATAGGAAGAATAAAGAAAAGAGATGGAGATGTTCGTGGAAGGAAAATGAGTGCATGTAAATTGATGAAATAATATTTCAAGGTTCATAAATTAGTATCCTGCAAAATGAACTCTTACGATAAGGAATTCCTAAAATTGAAAACTACAGACTATAAGAATTAAAATATATCTGAAAATCACAAAGACCAAGTTATCGTATAGATGCTTGTTAAAGTTATCTCTGGTACTCCTTAAAACAACTTTTCAAAATACCCTTGCAATATATCCACGCATACATCTATATGATTGAGCCTTATCTAATTCAGTGTTATATTGAAGATCTGAATTACCGGGGAGAGATTGATAATAATTAAAACAGTCATATGATCTGCATCAATCTATAGTTGGAACGTAACCCAGTCGTAATTTTTTTCGGGACTCTTGAATCCTATCATTTGACAGAGTTTGCTTACAAACAGCCCCCCCTTTCCTTCATTTTGTTTTATCACGTAAATAATTTTAATAGTTTGCCAACTTACATACCAAACTGAATATGAATTAACGGTATTGAGGTAAATGTTATTTAAGTTAGCTAATTGTTATGTTTTTCATTCAAATTCGGGTCAATGTAAGAGAGGCTAGAAAGACAAAACCGGAATGATGACTGACTGAGTTAGTTTTGTCTTGGACATTATTTTTTGATGGAGAGGAAAACTAGGAGAAGAGAGCAAAAAAAAAAAAAAATTTATTCCCAACCGTTTTCTTTTCAAAAGTGAAGAGATTTTGAAGAGAAGCATGCCTGCTAGAATTGCCCCAAAACTACAATAATCTAAGCATGGGGCTCAAATATACTTTATTTAGCTTTAAAAAAAAAAAATCAATCATTCCCATCTCTCTGTTAATTGATGTCATAGGAACAAACTTTTCAATATAAATACTTGAAATTCAACCTTGCCATAGATGCTCACACACATAAAACTATCAGGTTTCTCCCTCGTACTCGGACAAGTGAAGTATATCCAACATGTCAAATCTAAGGTTTCAGTACTTTTGCTTCTTGCTCATCTGCGTAATCCTCTGCTGCCCCAGAAACAGCCTAGGAGACACCTGTCTGCGGCCAAAACATGTTGCTTTGTATGTTTTTGGAGATTCTGGGCATGATGCTGGCAACATGAACTACATCAACGGTTCTCTTTCTGCCTTTAGAGCTAATCATTGGCCTTACGGACAAACCTTCTTCAAGTTCCCTTCTGGAAGATTTTCAGATGGTCGTTTAGTTCCAGACTTCATAGGTAAACTGACAGTATTTATAATGTTTTGTCTGATTTCATCTTACCTATTCATTGATTTATTTATTCTCTTTTGGCAGCTGAGTATGGGAAATTGCCTTTGATAAAACCATATCTTCATCCTGGCTACCGTTTTTATACTGATGGAGCAAACTTTGCATCAGCAGGGGCTGGAGCTCTTTCAGAAACTCGCCAAGGATCTGTATGTGACATTTATTTATTTATCTTATGAAGATGCCAGATGATCCTGGTACTGCAAAAATGTTATCTTTTTCTTTCAAAATAGTTTTACTGCAATCTGATTGTTTGTGTTGTTCTTCAGGTATTGGACCTGAAAACTCAGGTAATCTATTACAAAAAGGTTCACATGCTACTGAGGGAGGAACTAGGAGATGAAGCAGCTCAATCATTAGTCTCAAGATCTGTCCACTTGATTAGTACTGGGGCCAATGATTATGCAGTTTACATTACAAATTCGACTGTGCTTTGGTCAAACTCTCACCAAGATTACGTGAGCATGGTGATTGGCAACATTTCTTCTGCTATCCAGGTAGCAGAAATTTCGGATTGAGATGAAGAGTTGGCTATCATTTTGGTTCCTGAAAAATATAAATCTACTCAGTCTGATCGTACATATGAGTTCTGTTAACTTCATATTTACCTATGTAAATTGATATTCCTTAGCATAGAAAATTTGTTGACTCTATAATTAATCCACAAGATATATTTTAAAAGTTACGAAATGTGATGTTCCACAAGATATATTTTAAAAGTTACGAAATGTGATGTTCGCCAACATAGATTTTAATAGTTACGAAATGTGATGTGCAGGACATATATAACATGGGAGGAAGAAAGTTTGGCATTCGTAACGTGGGCCCTTTGGGATGTTCACCATCAATGAGGGTACTAAAAGGTGGAGCTGCAGGTGACTGCGTTGAAGAAGCTACAAAAATAGTAAAACTACACAACAACCAACTTTACAAGATGCTGATAAAGCTTGGGAATGAGCTCCAAGGGTTTAAGTATGAACTCACCGATTACTTCACATTTCTAACAGAACTAATGAATAACCCATTCAAATATGGTATGTCCTTGCCTTCTCACTACTTCTGCTTCTATTATTATAAAAGATAATGATCCTCTCCCCTCGTATGTCAATAAAAAATCATTGAAAACCAAGGTTTCACAGTATCTTGTGGTAAATCTTATTTGTCATGTTTTAGTTTTCTATGAAGTAAACAGAACCTTACAGTTTTGCATTCATCTTTGTTCTTAACCACGTGGATTTCTTTAATTTTTTTTTCTTACAAGGTTTCAAGGAAGGGAATGTGGCCTGCTGTGGCAGTGGTCCCTACAGAGGAATTCCAAACTGTGGATTGAAGATTGAAGGAATAGAAGACCACAAGTTATGTGCTAACGTTAATGATTATGTGTTCTTTGATTATTCTCATCCCACAGAAAAAGTCAACCAGAAGCTCTCAAAATTAATGTGGGATGGGAAGGGCAGTGGTCCCTACAATCTCAAAGCGTTATTTGAGCTTTGAGCCCCCAACACTATACTTTCTGATATTATGTGCCTATGCTTTCTCTTCTGGTTGGATATTTTGGAATGTTGTTCTTCCAAAAATATTGGAAAGAAATAAAGCATTGGAGAAGTGATATGTAGAAAATTAATTTTCTCTTCTGTAACGAAACCAGAATATTAAAACTTGTTATCTGTCAATGACTATAAGTATATTCAATTCCTTATTTTGATGCCAGGGTTTGTACTAATTGATTTTTGTATTTAAGTTGGATATTAAATAATGAAAACTGGTTTTCGAAATATGCTTCTAAACTCAGTTTTGAATCGAGAATAATGAGCTCTTCGCCAAATATTCATAGATAAAATTAATTGGAAAAGTAAGCTTTGTGACGTATTCAAAGATAATGTTTCAATAAACTAGAATAATATCGGTTCTCGTATGTGTTTCTTTAGAATGCCCTATCACTAGGATTTCTGCAGATATGTCTATACTTGGTGCCCAAGTTTCAAGTTTGAGGTCAGAAAAAAATACTTGTCACATACACATAGGTTGAATTTCAATAGTCAAGGCATTCATTTGATACGTAAGTGTACATGTTATCATCTGAGACTTGTGTATTTTCAAGAAGCATATTCTAAACTCTAAAGAATATTCAAGATTGAAACCAAATACCCTCTAGTTTAAGTTTCTGATCCTCAAGAATGTTTCAGGAGTCTCTATTAACAGAAGTTGAAACCATTAAGTGAATTGAAACAGAGATGGCAAATCTGAGATTCCATTTCTTATTTTTACTTCTCTATGCAAGTATTATTATACTTGTTTCAAATAACTCTGTTGCCAAAATCTGCCTTCCAAGACAACACGATGCTTTTTCGGCATTTGAAGATTCACTATTTGATGTTGGAAACGACAATTATTTTAACACCAATGATCAGGCAAATTATGCACCATATAGGGAAAATTTGTTCAAGTAAGCTTCTGGCAGATATTCTGATGGGCGAGTTATTCCAGATTTCAGGTGATAAACCTAAAAAGTAAAAACACAGCTTAATTTCAAGAGAGTGATCAGGGTTCCAAGTGAGAAACTAGAAGATGAAGAAGCCAAAAGCATGCTGGCCGGGGCTGTCCCCTTAATAAACATTGGAAGCAATGATCATTCAGGTCTTTTGTATGTGGACATCGTCATTGGTAATCTTACAAACGTGATCAAAGTACGTAAATTCATTCTGAAGTACTCAATATTCAGAGTTGTAATGTTGTGCTAGGTGTTGTACCTTCTAATTGCTTTTTCACTCCGTGATTTGTAGGAAATATACCAGCAAGTAGGGAGGAAATTTGTGTGTTTTTTTTTTGTTTTTGTTTTTACTTGGGACCTCTGGCTTTTGCTCCACTGGTTAGGGTGCTTGTGAATGGAAGTGAAGGTCCCTGCAGAGGAGTCTCATGAAGCTGCATAACACGGCACTTTCTGTTGAGCTTCAGAAGTTGGAGAAACAGGTTGAAGGATTCAAATATTCACTTACCAATTTATACCATTTAGGCCTTGAAGTGATAAATCACCCTTCAAACTATGGTAGGTGTTAATCTCTTCATATCTTGCTTATGATTTTGATTCATAAATTAGTCTCCCGCAAAATGAACTCTGACAACCCGAAATTGCTAAAATTGACAACAACGGACTTTAAGAACTAAAATACATATGAAAATCATAAAGAACAAATTATTATAGATGCCTGTTAAAGTTATCTCAGGCAATCCTTAAAACAGCTTTACTTTTTTTGATATGGCAAGTTCAAAATACCCTTTCAACATCAAGAACACCAGTTTGTAACCTTGAGAAACATAAGTAATAACTTTGACAAGTGCTAGCTTGTGATACTTATTCTTGAAACTATTGAGAAGAATTTTAAGTTCAAGGATCTTTAAGCATTAATTTTATAAGTTTTAGGTTCTTCATGCGGGTTCTTATTCCTCGCATATATCATCTACCTCTTCTGATCTTCTAATCTCTATGGCTGAGCTCTTTCTCATTGAATGCGATATTGAAGATCTGAATTACTGAAGACGATTGATAATAATTAAAACAATTATATGATCTGCATCAATCTATAGCTGCAGTGTAGCCAGTCGTCACCTTTTTGTGGGACGCTTGAATCCTATCATTTGCAGACTTTGCGTACAAACAGTTTGCCACCTTCCCTCTTTTTGTTTTCTCACACACATAATACTAGTAATTTGCAAACTTTTATGCCAAACGGAATATGAATTAACTGTATTACGGTAAATATTATTTATGTAACAGAGGCTAGAGAGGCAAAAATGGATTCCTGTGAGAAATAGAAGGCAGCCTTATTTGTTTTTGAACGAGGGGTGCCAAAATTAGCTTGGTACTTAAAGTTATGTTTTGATGGGAAAAAAAGGGGAAGTCGGGAAGAGAAAAGAAAAGGAAGAATGTACTTTTCCCTATTTGAATAGCAAAGGAAAATAAGATGGTCAGAAAACATGATGAAAAATGAAATTCTCCCCAAAGTTATCGTTTCAAAAGTGAAGAGATTTTGAAGAGAAAACATGCTTTCTTTTATTGTCCCAAAGACTACAACAATCTGACCATGAGGCCCAAATATCATTTGTTTAGCCTTTTTTTTTAAAAAAAAATTATTTTTTAATTAAAGGGTAGGCTCTAACGACGTGAGGTTATAAGTAGAATTAAACTCGTATTAACAGGTTGATATTATAAGTAGAATTAAACTTATAATCTTTCACTCACACAAAGCTTTCATACCACTAGGTTACAAAATCACTAGCCAGTCATTTATATCTTTGTTAAGGCCAACCATTTGTATCTTTGTTAATTGATGTCATAGGAGCTAACTTTCCAATATAAATATGTGAAGTACAGCATTACCATAGATGCTCACACACTCACACACATGAAACTATCAGGTTTCTCCCTAGTAATTGGACAAGTGAAGTATTTCCAACATGTCAAATCTAAGGTTTCAGTACTTTTGCTTCTTGCTTATCTGCCGAAGCATCTGCTTCCCCAGAATCAGCCTAGGAGACATCTGTCTGCGACAAAAACATATTGCTTTGTATGTTTTTGGAGATGGTGAATATGATGCTGGCAACATCAACTATATCAACGGTTCTCTTTCTGCCTTTAGCGCAAATCATTGGCCTTACGGACAGACCTTCTTCAAGTACCCTTCTGGAAGATTTTCAGATGGTCGTTTAGTTCCAGACTTCATAGGTAAACTGACCATATTTATGATGTTTTGTCTGATTTCATCTTATCTATTTATTGATCTATTTATTCTCTTTTGGCAGCTGAGTATGGAAAATTGCCTTTGATAAAACCATATCTTCATCCTGGCCACCATAGATATACTGATGGAGCAAACTTTGCATCAGCAGGATCTGGAGCTCTTTCGGAAACTCGTCAAGGATCTGTATGTGGCATTTATTTTTTTATCTATCAATCCATTTATTATACATGAAGATCTCAGATGAGTACCGCCAAAAAAGACATAGTCAACTGTTCTTTTTTAATGATTTTTGAGATTTAAACACATTCAAATGGTCACTTTTTCCTTACATCAGATGGAAATTAGCACACCTTAATATCACTACCTAATACTCTTCACTACGGATAGTTTTGCTGTGATCTGATTAATTGTGTGATTCTTCAGGTTTTGGACCTGAAAACACAGGTAAGATATTACAAGAAGGTTCACAGGCTATTGAGGGAGGAACTAGGAGATGAAGCAGCTCAAACATTGATCTCAAGCTCTGTCCACTTGATTAGTACTGGGGTCAATGATTATGCAATTTACATTACAAATTTAACTGTGCTTTGGTCAAATTCTCACCAAGATTATGTGAATATGGTGATTGGCAACATTTCTTCTGCTATCAAAGTAAGAGAAGTTTCAGATTGAAACGAAGAGTTTACTATCATTTTGGTCCTTAAAAATTATATATTTACTTATTCTGATGATATGTATGAGTTCTGTTAACTTCATTTTTACCTATAGAAATTGATATTCTTCAATATAGAAAGTTAGTTGATGCTTGTCACTAAAATATAATAAAATTTATAACAAGTCATATTATTTATAAGTAGGAATAGTGCCCCCCACTTTAGACTACGTGCAAGGACCTGAGAAATGTGGCTAATATTTCTTTTTAGAAAAATGAAGTGGTTATTAAACCACTATGATTTTGTTGGCAAGCATCTAGATGCTACTAAATCATTTGAGTAACTCTCTTAACTTGAGGAGAACAGAACTTATGATGATCAAATTGATGTGCTTCTCCAAATGTTTGAGGTACTGATCTGATAATTGTTATCCTTCGAAGCCTAAACAGATTGAAGAAGGACTAAAGCAATAGTTTTTTAACTCTATAATATAATTAATCCAAAAGATATTTTTTAATAAGTTACTGACTGTGATGCACAGGACATATATAACGTAGGAGGAAGAAGATTTGGGATTCGTAATGCAGGCCC
The DNA here is from genome assembly GCF_004799145.2 of Neltuma alba. Lineage (NCBI taxonomy): Eukaryota > Viridiplantae > Streptophyta > Magnoliopsida > Fabales > Fabaceae > Neltuma > Neltuma alba. Next base: position 652,394 of record NW_021636029.1, on the reverse strand, counting down.
TTTGGGTTGTTTACCAGTTATGAGGGTACTAAGAGGTGGAGCTGCAGGTGACTGCATCGAAGAAGCTACAAAAATAGCAAAACTACACAACAAGCAACTTTACAAGATGCTGATAAAGCTTGGGAATGAGCTCCAAGGGTTTAAGTATGGACTCACTGATTACTTCACATTTCTAACAGAACTAATGGATAACCCTTTCAAATATGGTATGTCCTTGCCTTCTCACTACCTCTGCCTCTATTCTCATGAAGGATGATGATTCTCTCCCACTATATGTTAAAAAAAATATATATATATATATTGAAAACCTACGTGTAACCATGGGTTTCACAGTGTCTTATCTTGTGGTAAATTATTTTGTCATATTTTACATTTTTGCATTCATCTTTGTTCTTAACCACGTAGATTTCTTCATTTTCTCTGACAAGGTTTTAAGGAAGGGAATGTGGCATGCTGTGGCAGTGGTCCCTACAGAGGAACTTCAAATTGTGGATTGAAGATAGAAGGAATAGAAGACTACAAGTTATGCGATAATGTTGGTGATTATGTGTTCTTTGACTCTTCTCATCCCACAGAAAAGGTCAACCAGAAACTCTCAAAATTGATGTGGGACGGAAAGGGCAGTGGTCCCTACAATCTCAAAGCCTTATTAGAGATTTGAGCACTTCCTTAGTGTCAAAATATAGATGGATGCAGTTTATGTTACCAGTTGATACTACATGTGTTACACGGGAAGAGACACTGAAACCTAGCATTTAGCAGAAGTTTCTGATATGGTTTACCTGTACTTTCTATTCTTTTTGGATATTTTGAAAGTTTGATTTACCGAAAGTATATGGGAGAGAAATAAATCATTGGAGAATATGTGGAAAATTAGGTTCTCGTGTAACAAAATCCAGGCTCTAAGTCATTGGTACCAAGAAAAATCCAAAATAACAACTTTCAAAAACAGAAATTTAAAACTTATCATCTATCATTGACTATTAGTATATTCAATCGGCAGGTTTTAATCCAAGGTTTACTTTATGGGTTTGGACTAATTAAGTTTTGTATTGAAGTAGGATATTAAATAGGGGCAATGACAATTAGGTCCTAAAGGACCAATTCAATTACAACTAAGTCTCAACATTTCGAAATGCCACTAAAAACCCAAACATTTTCTCGTTTTTTGGTCATTATATGGTCCGAATGAAATGACTTGAACGCCCTTTTAATACCACCTCTCCCGCCGACGTGCTCTATTCCTGTCCAATTCCAAGGTCATCTGTCATTGACTGTAAGCATATTCAATCCCTAGTTTTGATCCAAGGTTTAACTTAAGGGTTTGGACTATTTAAGTTTTATTTTGAAGTTGGAAATTAGATAATGAAAGTTGACTTCGAAATGATAACAAAAGGGTATCTAAACTCCAGAGTTTTGAATTGAGAACAATGAAGTCTTTTCCAAATAATTATAGATAAAATGAATTAAAAATAAGTCTTGTCAATATGCATGACGGATTCAAGGATAATGACATAATAAACTAGAATAAATACCATTTTTATGATGCATTATTTAAAATGCCTCGTCACTAAGATTTCTCCAGGTATGCCTTGGTGCCTCGATCATCACTCTGAAAAATATTTCTGTCACAGACACATAGGTTGGATTTGCAATAGTCAAGCCATTCATTTAATACGCAAGTGTACATGTTATTATCTCAGACATATTCTGAATTCTCAGAATATCGAAGGTTAAAGCTAACAACCCACTTGTTTAAGTTTCTTATCCTCAAGTATAGTCTTTTATCACCAGAATTTGCAACCATTAAGTGAAGAGAAACTGAGATGGCAAGTCTGAGATTCTGTTTCTGTTTCTTACTTTTCTGTGCAAGTAATATCATACTTATTCCAAACAGCTGCCTTGCCAAAATATGCCTTCCAAGACAACACAATCCTTTGTTTGTATTTGGAGACTCACTATTTGATGTTGGAAACAATAATTACATCAACACAACTGATCAGGCAAATTATGCACCGTATGGGGAAAACTTCTTCAAGTACCCTTCTGGCAGATATTCTGATGGGCGTGTTATTCCAGATTTCATTGGTAAGAATTCTGAATGTTTGTGAGTTTGACTTCAATATCTAAACTTTTCTCCTCTATACTATTAACAATCCGAGAGTTTTCATTGCAGCTGAGTATGCTAAATTGCCATTAATCCAACCATATCTGTTTCCTGGTAATCATGAATATATTGATGGGGTCAATTTTGCATCAGCCGGTTCTGGGGCCTTAGTTGAAACTAATCAAGGAAGGGTATGTTATAGCTTGGGCTTTTTAGCTAAAATGATTCTGACATAATTTTTTCAACTATATAGAAAGATGAAATCAATCATAAATTGAAATTGACATGTAAGCTTGTCATAAGTAGATTCTACTATATAGGTAAATTTGCATTGCTTTTTGTGTTTAATTTATATCTCTTCATAATACGCTAGATCTGTCACACACACACACACACACACACACACACAGAGTTTAATAGTATGGCTGATTTTTTTTTTTCAGGTGATAGACCTAAAAACTCAACTAAGTTATTTCAAGAGAGTGATCAAGGTTCTGCGGCAGAAACTACAAGATGCAGAAACCAAAAGCCTACTGGCCAGAGCTGTCTACTTGATCAGCATTGGAAGCAATGATTATTTGGGTCCTTTGATGGAGAACTCCAGTGTCATTGCTTCATACTCTCCTGAAAAATATGTGGACATGGTCCTTGGAAATCTGACGACTGTGATCAAAGTGTGTAAAAAAACTTCTGAAATGGTCAATGCTCAGAGTTCTCTTAAGCTGTGTTTAGTGCTGCACCTTTCTAATTGCTTTTGCAATCTGTGATTACCAGGAAATACACAAGCAAGGAGGGAGGAAATTTGGGTTTCTTAACGTGGGACCTTTGGGTTGTACTCCGCTGGTCAGGGTACTAGTGAATGGAGGTGAAGGTCTCTGCAGAGAAGAAGTTTCAGCGCTAGTGAAGCTGCATAACACTGCACTTTCTGTAGAGCTTCCCAAGTTGGAGAAACGACTTAAAGGATTCAAATATTCACTTTACAATTTCTATGATTCAGTTTTTGATGTGATAAGTCACCCTTCAAAGTATGGGAGGTTCAAACTATTCCCGAGCCTTCAACAAGTTCAAAGTATTAAAGTTAGAAAGCATTTTGGCACATATCAGAATATCATTTACTAAGTGGTCTAGAGTTTGATCCTTTTTATCAATAACTCTCCAACCAAAATTAAGTTTCAGGTTTCACAGTTGAAATCCAAATATTATAATTCCAATGTTTTTGGGTTAATTTGTTGTGAAGGTTTCAGAGAAGGGAGTGAGGCATGCTGTGGAAGCGGGCCTTACAGGGGATATCCCAGTTGTGGAGGCAAAAGACTAACAAAAGATTATGAATTGTGTAAGAATGCGAGTGAATATGTCTTCTTTGACTCAGTTCATCCTTCTGAAAGGGCTAATGAGCTTCTTTCCCAATTCCTATGGAATGGAAATCACACAATCACAGGGCTTCACAATCTGAAAGCACTATTTCAACAATGATCCAACCATATATGGAGTTCTTATTCTTAATATTGGTGATAAGAAGAGAAAAGGAATGAGATGGGGATGTTCCTGAAAGGAAAAGGAGTATATGTAAATTGATGAAATAAAAATTTCAAAGTTTATGTCGTGTTTAGAATAAAAGGCGTATAAATTGACCTGTCCGACTTAGCCTTGATTCAGAAGTTAGTCTGCTTTAAAATGAAATGTTGTCCAACGATCCTAATTTGATAAGTAAAGACTTTTTTTGGGCCAAAATATAAGACAGCATAAAGACTTAAATAATTGAAATATCTCGGAAAAATCACAAGAACCAGTTATCATAGGTGCTTCTTCGCATGTCATGCTCCTTAAAGCCGCTTCATTTCTCAGATATTACAAAAAGGTTTTCATCAACGACTTTTTAAGCTTAGCTCAGGCTCAACTCTAAATCTAAATACTTTTTTTTCAACTTTTTAATTATCATGAGAAAGATGGTAAAACAGAAAGACTCATTTGGTACTTACTCCAAGGTATTATCTTTAGTCCTTAATATAAAATCCAGTTAACCAATTTGAGAAAATTGAGAAAATTACTAAATTACTTTAAAATATTTATATTTATATTGATCAAACCACGTAGGAAAACTATCAAATACCAGGCAGTAGGACACGCAGCAAGAATTGTTGGACCATATTCACAGTATTTTGTGAGATTTTGGAAATTCGGAAAGATCAAAATACTTGGAACATTTTTTTTCCCCCCTCATCACACCAGATCCAAATGCCCCTGGATTTTCCCATTAGAATTGCACAACATATATTCCTTACATTTCTCCATGATCTAGAGATTTGTTCAAATTGTGTCGCTCTAGGGACCAACACTCACACTACACACACAAATATGTTCACAAGTCAAGTGGAAATGACAGAAGACGCGTGTTGACTTCATATTCGGTGCCGCCATACTCACATACGTTCACACTAACACAAATCCAGGATTGAGCCTTACTTTGTGATGGATTTATGATTATCTGACATGATTAAAAACTAATGTTGTAGCAGAAAGCAACAGAAAAATTGAATTGCTGGGTCCCAGGGAGTCTTCTTTCTTTCTAGTTCATCGAGACTGAAGGGAATTATAATTAATGAACATTAGATTGAGAAGTTTGAGGAGGGGGTGAGTAAATGCGATCGAATATTATGGCAAGACCCGTGTCTCATCATATCAGCTTCTTCTTCTTCTTCTTCTTCTTCTTCAGCAGCACAGTACTGTGTCTCATCTTCCCTACACTGTGCTGGGCTGATTCATCTCCATGTCTGCAACAAAGGCAAACCCCACCGTTTATCTTCGGAGACTCACTGTCTGATCCAGGAAACAACAACTACATCAACAATACTTCTCAATATAGGGCGAATTCTAGCCCTTATGGGATCACCTTCTTCAAATACCCTACTGGTAGATTTAGTGATGGCCGTCTCGTCTCAGATTTTATCAGTAAGCAGCATTGACTCTCGTGTTCCTGAACTTGAATTAGTATGTATGAAAAAACTAACGTAACTCCACTTCAGCTGAGTTTGCAGAACTTCCACTGATTCCACCATATCTACAGCCAGGATATCATCGGTATACTGACGGAGCCAATTTTGCATCTGGTGGAGCTGGTATTCTAGTTGAGACTAATCAAGGATCAGTATGTTTTTTGTTTTTTTTGTTTTTCACAGTTTAATCTGGTTGATATCGATGGACTAAGCCTGCCGCCGTGGATATGAACTTGGACCTTTTAATTATGAATACACTATAAAAGCAGAAACACACTGATGACTAATTCTAATTTGCAGGTGGTATGCCTCAAAACTCAACTTGAGCATTTCAAGAATGTAGAGGGGAAATTAAGGAGGAAACTTGGTGATGCAGAAGCCAGGGAATTGGTTTCAAGAGCTGTATATCTTATGAATATAGGAAGCAATGACTACATTTTCCCTTTGGCTTTAAATTCCAGCATTATCAAATTATACCCGCAAAAATACGTCAGAATGGTGATTGGAAACCTCACGTCTGTTATCAAAGTAAGGACATATGTACTCTTGGAAAGCCATGACTGACCTAAATGTATCATAAAAGATACTAACTTGAATATGTTTGAGTTGCTGACATAACAGGAAATGTATGAGAAAGGAGGAAGGAAGTTCTGGGTCCCAAATTTGGCTCCTTTTGGTTGTGTACCCGGCTTGAGAGTGAGCAATAATAGTTGCTTGGAGGAAGCCAATGCACTAGCAAAACTACATAACCAGGAGCTTCCTAAAATGCTTCAGAAGCTAGAAACTCAACTTAAAGGCTTCAAATACTCAACAAGCGATTTCTACGGCTTTCTCATTGATATGATTAATTTCCCTTCTAGACATGGTGAGTGCAGGAGGCCATGTTCTTTGATTGGAACATGGGTTTATGTTTTATCAGTAATTTCAGTAGTTGAGATGAAGTGATTGAATTTGAATTGATATAAACTTTGTATAGGTTTGAAGGAAGGGAAGATGGCATGCATTGGTGTTGGCCCATTCAGAGGAGGAAGGAGTTATGGGGCATGTAAAGATCCAAGTGAGTATGTGTTCTTTGATTCTGTTCATCCCACAGAAACAGTGAACCAGAAGTTTGCAAGCATAGTATGGAATGGAAATCGCAACCAAACATGGCCTCACAATCTCAAAGAGCTAGTTGAGACAATATAGGCGTTGAGCCTTGTGCTTCAACTCATCAATCATCATCAGCGCGTTGCAGACTTGAACTGATACAATTTCGGATTCTTTAGAACTTCTTCTAAATATGTGCGTATGATTGTGTGTGTGGCCTAATGTGGGAGAGTACGTTCAGCAGAACTAATCTGAAGATTTTGATTTGTTTGCGTCAGCCATAAATGGTGGCTGATACAAATTGTTCTCCCGGAACCAATCTGCAAATAAACCCCGTACTCCCTATCCATATGGAGGCGGTTTGGGTGCACCCAAAGCTCACCGTCCAGATTTAATTTTGTTTTTTCTTATTTTTATTTGTCTTTATATTTTATTAATTTTTGAAAGTTAATGTGTATATATATTGGAAGGTGAGCACCCAAAGCTCATTCCATTACCAACAGAATAATTAATTATTTTTAAATCAAAAAAATTTTGATTCACAAGTACAAAATGAAATGTTTCCCAGGGTCCTAAAGTGATAACTAAAGACTTTTTTTGGGCCAAAACATAAAAGACAACTGAGGACTTGAAAATTTAAAATATCCCTAAGAAATTACAAGTTCTTATAGATGTTTCTTTACCTCTCATACTCCTTAAAGCCACTTCATTTCTCTTATATTACAAAAGTATTTTTATTAGAGACTTTTTAAATCTAGCTTAGGCTCAACTCTTAATCTAAATATAATATAATCTTCTTAATTTTTTAATTATCGTGAGAAAGATGGTCAAAAAAGAGGATTTACTTGGGACCTATTGTATTGATCTCATTATGAGATGTTTGGGTAAAAACCAAAAATTTTAAAAATAATTTTACTGTATACGAAATAAAAAAGTGCTTTTAGAAAGCACTTTTAGAAATATCTAAACACCTCTTTAGTATCACTCCTCAGGTTGTGTTTTTAATAGCCTGTGTAGGAAAATTATCATATACAAGGTCATAGGACATGCAGCAATAATTGTTGGATCATATTTGCAGTATTTTGTGAGATTTTAGAAATTCAGAAAGATCAAAATACTTGAAGATCTTTATGTTTTTTCCCCCTTCATATGACCAGATCCAAGTGCACCTGGATTTCCCCATTAGAATTGCACAACATACATTCCTTAACATTTCTCCATGATCCAAGGACCACCGCAAATATGTTCAAAAGTCAATTGGGATTGCCTGAAGACTCGTGTTGCCCTCACATTCGGTGGCCCCATACTCGCATACGTTCATACCAACGCACATCCAAGGTTGAACCTTACATTATGATATATATATATATATATATATATATATATAAATATAGAGGGGGAGAGAGAGAGAGTGTGTGTGCGCGCGCGCGCGCGATCATTTGACATGATAAAAGAAATGTTGTGGCAGAAAAACTGAATTAGTGGGTCCCAGGGAGTCTTCTTTTTGTTCCTAGTTCATCGAGACTGAAAGGGAATTATAATTAATGAACATTAGATTGAGAAGTTTGAGGAGGGCGTGGGTAAATCAGATCGAATATTATGGCAAGACTTGTGTCTCATCATATCAGCTTCTTCTTCTTCAGCACAGTACTGTGTCTCATCTTCCCTACATTGTGCTGGGCTGATTCATCTCCGTGTCGGCAACAAAAGCAAACCCCATTGTTTATCTTCGGAGATTCACTGTCTGATCCAGGGAACAACAACTACATCAACAGTACTTCTCAATATAAAGCGAATTATAGCCCTTATGGGATCAGCTTCTTCAAATACCCAAGTGGTAGATTTAGTAATGGCCGTCTCGTCCCAGATTTTATCAGTAAGCAGCATTGAATCATGTTCTTGAGCTTGAATTAGTATAGATATAAAAAAAACTAATGTGACTCCATAACAGCTGAGTATGCAGAACTTCCACTGATTCCACCATATCTCCGGCCTGGATATCATCGATACGCTGATGGAGCCAATTTTGCATCTGGTGGAGCTGGTGTTCTGGTTGAGACTAATCAAGGATCAGTATGCGTTTTTGTTTCTCTTCACAGTTTGATCTGATTGGATATCAATGGACTAAGCCTGCCGCCATGGATATGAACTTGGACCTTTTAATTATGAATGCAGTGTCAAAGCAGAAACACACAGATGATTAATTCTAATTTGCAGGTGGTAAACCTCAAAACTCAACTTGAGCATTTCAAGGATGTAGAGGGGCAGTTAAGGAAGAAACTTGGTGATGCAGAAGCCAGAAAATTGGTTTCAAGAGCTGTATATCTTGTGAATATAGGAAGCAATGACTACATTTTCCCTTTGGCTTTAAATTCCAGCATTATCAAATTACACCCTCAACAATACGTTAGAATGGTGATTGGAAACCTCACTTCTGTGATCAAAGTAAGTATATATCCATACACTCTTGGAAAGCCATGACTGATCTAAATGTATCGTAAAAGATACTAACTTGAATATGTTTGAGTTGCTGACATAACAGGAAATACATGGGATTGGAGGAAGGAAGTTCTGGGTCCCAAATTTGGCTCCCTTTGGTTGTATACCAGCCATGAGAGTGGGCAATAACTGCTTTGAGGAAGCCAATGCATTAGCCAAACTACACAACTAAGAACTTCCTAAAATGCTTCAGAAGCTAGAAACTCAACTCAAAGGCTTCAAATACTCAACGAGCGATTTCTTCGGCTTTCTCCTAGATATGAGTAATTTCCCATCTAAACATGGTGAGTGCAGGCCATGTTCTTTGATTGGAACATAGGTTTATATTTTATCTGTAATTTCAAATACTTGGGATGAACTGATTGGATTTGCATTGATATAAACTTTGGACAGGTTTGAAGGAAGGGAAGATGGCATGCTATGTGGGTGGCCCGTTCAGTGGAGGAAAGAATTTTGAGGCATGTGAAGATCCAAGTGAGCATGTGTTCTTTGATTCTGTTCATCCCACAGAAACAGTGTACGAGAAGTTTGCAAGCATAGTGTGGAATGGAAATCGCAACCAAACATGGCCTCACAATCTCAAAGAGCTAGTTGAGAAAGCATAGGCGTCGAGCATTGTGGTTCAACTCATCAATCATCATCATCAACACGTTGCAGATACTATATATACAATAAATATATATATGTATATATGATCTTGCGTATGTGACCTAATGTGGGAGGGTACGTTCAGCAGAACCAGTCTGAAGATTTTGATTTGTTTCCATCAGCCAGAAATGGTGGCTGATACAAATTGTTCTCCCAGAACCAATCTACAAATAAACCCTGTACTCCCTATATATACACAAACGCATTAACTTTCAAAAATTAATGAAATATAAAAACCTGTACTAGTCCATGGATTCCTTTAACTGCGACATTTATATCAGCCCCCTAATAATGCCTATTTAAATGGAATTTAATCTATAGGTTTAGGCTCCGTTTGGAATGACTCATAGTCATTTATGGAATAAGAGGAGTTTTTGTCCCGGCTCATCCAAATGAGGCCTTAATTTGGCGCCTTGGATCATTTTCATTCAGGAGAATAAGTCGAAATAGGAGTTAATTAATCCGGTTCTAAAATCCCGAAACAACATATCAAACGAACAAGTCTGGGCCAAGGTTTCCCAATTGAGCCCCTATACAGCTGATCCCTCACTTCTCAGGTGGTTCATCTTTAAAAAAACAGTCCCCCTGTTATTCTAAACGTGGCTGTGGAGGAGGGTTGCGTTGGTACGAGACGTTTCTGGTGTGTCGTAGGGAGTGTTTGGCAACAAGTAAAAGTACTTTTAAAAAGCACTTTTCTGTAAAACGAGATAAACTTCTCTATATATTTATTTTGTCTATTATAAAAACACTTTTAAAATCATGATTTGATTTCTTTCCAAACACTTCCGTAATCCAAGTGGCTATCTATAGTTGGTTTGAGAGAGGCCATACCCCTAACAATGCCAACAAAAAATTAGCAGAGCTCATATGGGATAACCAAAGCTGAGTCAAACTTTGAATCATAACGGTGCGAAAAACTATAAAAATACTTTTAAAAAGTAGTTTTTCGTAAATCGAGATAAATTCTATCACATATTTATTTCGTATACTGTAAAATTATTTTTAAAATCATAGTTTTATTTCCACCTAAACAGCTCGAGATCTGGACGAGCATTTATTCAAGGAATTAAATTTCCTTGACAGATCCCATCTTATATTCCGTAAGTCTGTTCTGTTTGAAGGTTTCTACTCCATTCCAAGCACACACTAATCCGTGGAAACTGGAAAGTCCCTTGACGTGAAGCTAAGGATATGGGCTGAAGCCAAGCCCATGATTCATTGGGCCCAAGGAGTGTTAAATGGGCCTCCCCTCCATACTCCTGCTCATTCAAATGAGCTCCGCCTTCAATTTTTCCAACCAAAAGAGAATAAAAGCGAATATTCCCGCACCCACAAGTCACGCAAACAAGCAGTGGTTTGTGTCCAAGCAAAATAAGAAATAGAGGAGCGAAACAATAGAAATAATAAATTAATAAATAATGTGGGGGTTTGTTTTTCCAGAGATGTGAATGAACAATGAGATGGAGAAAAGGACAGTTAGAAGGAGTGTGATGAGATATATGGGCGTGAGGGTAGGAGCATGAAGGTGATGATGACTTTGAGAGAAGGTTGGGAGAGCAAAAATGAAAAGGCAGCCATAAAAGGAGAAGAGTGAAAGCAACAAAACCTGAGGGATGTGAACACCACACTTTCCACTTTGCACGCCTTGCTCCTCACCTGTCTTCAATAATTCACACATTCTCTCTCTCCTCCTCTCTTCTATTCATTCAATACTTGTGATCTTCCCCTTCTCTTTATCACTATGCCCTCTAAATTATCCTCATTGCATGTATATGTGTCTGTGCTTTTATTACACTTTTTAATCAGAGCATTTTTTGTTCAATAGCATAGATTAATCCTAGTAAATGAGTAAAAAACTAGACAGTCTTACATATGGGTTGAACTGTTAGCTGGACTCTCTAATAAATTGGTTTATATTACTTCTGGTCCTAAAGATAAAAGCCAATAGACTGATTTGAGTAAATTAAGAAAATAAGTTAAGTTAGTTATTTATAATAAATAAGTGTTGTCTTTTCTAAAATATCCTTACTAATCAAGTTTATTGGCTAAAACTATCATTATTAAAAGAACTACCTTATAAAAATAAATAAATATGAGAGACAAAATAGATTAGAGTTTTATATTTAAAATTTTGAGGACGAGTGATAGTACTATGATTAAACTAAAAATGAATTGGGTTAAGCTGGAGACGAGCCATCATTGAGTTGAACACCAAAAACAAACCGAGACCTGAAATCACCTCTACAAAACCAAATGGATTTTGGGCCTAACAGGAAAAAATTGATTTTTTTTTAAAATAACTTTAAAAAATTGACTCTCCAAAAGCTCAATATATTTTTAAACCATTGGTAGCCATATGATGTTATTTCATTGAAAATTTTATACAACTTAGTGTTATTGTATTGAAATGTCTTACTATGAACCTGAAATGAACGAATCCCATGCACGAACATGGAATTAATAGCATATTCATTATAACTTGTTATTATGTTTATTTTTCCAGATGTATAGACAAGACAAAAAGCTTCCACATGGCAAGGGATATGGAAGGACCACTTAAGCAAAGGTAAAAAATTCAGTGAGTGCCTCAATGTAAATCATGGGACAGTCGAATGCCATCAAAAGCTACCTTTGTTTATATGCTTATGATAGGCCTTATTGGACTTTGCCTTTTATTTTTCCACACACAATAAAGTCAATATAATGGGGTGTGTGTGTGTGTGTCACTCAATCAAGTGTGAAAGAAAGAGAAAACTGCTTGGGGCAAAAATGAAAAATATTAATTAAAAAAAAAAGAAAATTAATGAAGGGCCTGTTTTGTTGCCACACACGTATATATTGATAATGAAATTTGACAGATCATAACCAGGCTTCACATTCTCGTCCTTTTATACCTGTAATATGCCATTTGATTTTTTAAAAAATTTATTTTAACTTAGTTATAAATAAAACTTAGGTCACTGTATTTATATCCATTAGGTTTAATTCTTCAATCAAATCTCATCATGTGTAATTTCTATTGTTAATAATTAACATGCAAGTTTATTGTGTGTATATATTTAAAAAAAATTAGTGTGTACCCAAGAGAGAAGTTAAAAAAAAACCCGAGTGAAAATAATAAACTCAGCAAATATTGCTTTGTTATTATACTCCTCTGATACTTAATATAAGACCCATTTAACTAATTTGATTAGATTAAGGAAGTTAGGTAAGTTAGTTAATTATAAAAAAAGTGACACATTTTTCCTAAAACACTATAATCATATTTCTTAATACCCCATCTCCCTTTTCTACTTGATTATGATTGATTAGGAATAATTTAGAGAAAATTGATAAATATGAGAAATTGGTCTTATATTTATAATTAAAACTAACTCAAAAATTGAGTCCTATATTAAGGACCGGAGGAGTATAACGTGCTAAATAGTAAAGGACGAGGGAGTGGTCCTTAAATTTCTCTATCATTGTGTATTTTATACACACACATAGGTATACAAATATCATGTGTGTGTCTATGTATATGTCTCTCTCCATGGACCCATAATCCAAGTTTATCACCCATCGTCACCGTCATCAATTATAGATGTTACTAGAGTTATTTTAAAGTTGCAGATAATTCAATTAAATCCTGCTTTGGCAAGTGGCAACTAGTGAAAAATTGTTTTCATTTTCAAGATAAAAACACCGGACGATAGATATTATAAATGTTGTCCACGTCAACAACCAAATGTTGGGGCTTGACCCCATGCATAATAATGGCCACCTCATTAATAGTGTTATGTTCACTCCATTGATAAACTCTATATGCACCTTGCACCCCACTATTAATTATCACCACAGTCACCATCTTGATACACACACATAACTACAACACAATTACAATGTATTGTGATTTATAGAACTTTAATAAACTCTTATGTGGTTAGGTAAATTATAATTACAGATACTATCTTTAGTCCTTAATACTACTTTCGGTTTTAATTATAAGAGCTAGTTGACTAATTTGAGAAAATTAAGAAAATAAGTTAAGTTAGTTATTTGTGATAAATAGGTGTTGTCTTTTCTAAAATATTCTTGCTAATCAAATTTGTTGGCTGGAACTATCATTATTAGAAAGATTATGTTGAAAAAAAATATAAACAAAGTGGATTGGGGTCTTATATTTAAGACTAAAATAAAGCCAAACAAGATCTTATACTAAGGACTGGAGGTAGTATAAAAGTTAGTTTGACTTTTAATTTAGTTATAAATATAATACTACAATACACTTTATTTCACATATTTATCTTTTTTTTTTAAAGTAGCCATTGTAGTAGCTACACATATACGATTAACAAGAATATTTAAGAAGAAAATAATATATATTTATTATAAATAACTAACTTAATTAATTTTACTAATATACTCATATTAGTTAACCAACTCTTGATGCAAAGCATTACATCAATAAACCCTTTTTGGGTTTGAACTCAACTATTATTTCTCATAAGGTTGTTGTTATATTTAAATAGAAAGCAGTAAAAAGGCATACACTAACGATTCAAGGCTATGAACATGATCAAATATAATGTTAGTAAATCTCATCTCATTAGAACGGATGGTAGCTTTTAAACCGCACATACAGATGCGTCTGTGAGAGTATAAATTATTAAATTTAGAGATAAATAGTGTAAACTGCAACCCATGTTAGGTGATTTTTTGCCTAGTATAATAAATTTATTTTTATGAGAAATTTAATGTGAATAATTTTAACTGTTATTATTATTTTTTTATATGGCTATTTTTGTCAAATTTTTTTAATTTTATAACATAGTTTATATATTTACATGAACTGAAATTCAGTATCTTGTCCTCAAGTGTAGCCGTTAAAAAAAAAAAAATTGTGCTTTTTCTCATGGGCAGGTGGCTCCTGAAATATCGGTGCATGGACCAATGAAAAGAATACACGTCAGACATGGCGTGAAGAGAGGGAAGGAAGAAGCGCGCATCGCGTGATAAGGATAAGGATGAAATGTCCACGTCATCGGACAGTTGTATTGTATCCAATTTGTCAAAGATATTTGGCCCCGCTGAAGTGAAAGCGTCGCTCCCCTCCGTCCATCGTCATAGCCCACATGACCCTCGTTGGCTATGGAATTGCTTTTCTCGTGCCGCCTACTTGGCCCCTTCTTCACCCTCCGATCAAAATCTAACGGATCACATTTCCCCCATACTTAAATGAAAAAAACAAAATTTTGACCTTGACTTTTCACTTTTACCTTTTATTAAATATACACCACTTAATACTTATTATATATGAAACAAATTTTGCTTATTATTTATCATGTACTTTTTTTGCAAACAAGAATATATTTTTTAAAAAAATGTGTATATCTTACATATTTATTACTTTAATTAAATTTAAATGGTATTTTGAGCTGTGTGATTTTGATAGATATTTTTTATAATAAGGGATGGAGGAAGTATTTCGAAATATTCTTTTACTTATTTTTCCAATTTCTAAAATAAAATCAAAATTTTCAATTAAATACGAAAGAAGAAATTTTGTGAGAATTGAAATGTTTGAGAATCGGCGAGGCACCATGTTAGGAAATTAAATGAGTCCCATGTGGATATGTTCCCATTTCATAAATAAAGTGGCCCACGTACCTAGGTCAAAAAATTGAACGAAGCTACCATCTATTATTTTGCGTGTCCCTATACTCAATTATTTCTTTTTCGTAATAAGTTTGATTATCTTCTGGTTAATTTATACATTAATTAAGACGAAGATTTTTTAAATGATTTTAAAGCTGCATATATACTTGTATTGCTGGCTTATTGCTTTCGTGTTAGTTTTAAGAGTTGAAACATTTATTTAATTTTGATAGACTATGAAGTGTCAATACCTCCTAAAATCCCAAGCAGAACACAAGATATTTTGCTACTACGAAAATTTAAAGGTTAGTTATAACGACCCTTTGAAGATAACGCACTGGTTACATCTTCAGATGCTTCTAGAGTCTTCCATTGATGAAGATTCATTTTTTTTCCTAATTAAATCCCTCATATTTTATTGTTTTATATATTTATTATTGGTTCTCTTTGAAGACTGTTAATCTTATTTTTCTGTTGAATGACCTGATCGTTATGTTTTTTTAAATTCGTTTGTATAATTTAATTTCTAAAACCATTGTTTCATGTGATGCTTGAAGTCTTGTTCACTATTGCCCGAAGATTGAACCATAAGCAAACCTTACATATTTAATATACTGTTTGAGTCAGTTTGTTTTTATTCACAAATTCACTCAAAGGTTACAAGTTTGCATGTTACTCCTCCGGTCCTTAATATAGGACCCAATTGTTGAGTTGGTTTTGGTCCTAAATATAAGACTCATTTCTCATGTTGATCAATTTTCTCTAAATTACCCCTAGAGATACTCCCTCAATCATAATCAAGTAAAAGGGGGAGAGGGGGTATTAAGAAAAATGATTATGGTGTTTTAGGAAAAACGTGTCACATTTCTTATAATTAACTAACTTACCTAACTTCCTTAATTTAATCAAATCAGTTAAATGGGTCTTATATTAAGGACCGGATGAGTATCATTTTGTGATTTGAAAACTTATGCTGCAACTTTTAAATAATACTCCTCCGGTCCTTAATATAAGATTCAATTGTTGAGTTGGTTTTGTTCCTAAATATAAGACCAATTTCTTATATTTATTAATTTTCTCTAAATTACTCCTATGGATACTCTCTCAACTATAATCAAGTAGAAGAAGGAGACGGGGTATTAAGAAAGAAAATTATAATGTTTTAGGAAAAACATGTCATATGTTCAAATTAGTTAAATACAGTTGATCATATTATGACACGTATTAATTTGCTGTCGAATGAAGGTGTAAACCATTGGCAAGGTCCTTGATTTCTTGAATATACAAATAGACATTGAGAGAGATTTTTTTTTTCCTTTTGATTTATATAACTAATAACAAGATAGGCTCGTGCATTATACATAAAGAATAAGAATTAGTGACAAGAGCAAATAATCCGTGGAGAATTCTCTTGTCTGAAAACAGTGTCTTAAGGCCTAGTATATTATTTTTTTCTCTTTAGATTTACTATAAAAAAATATTTATTATTTTTTGTTGAAAATAAAACATTTTAATTAAATAGATTAAACAATCAACGTCGATTTAAAATACTCTACCAACAAAAAAAACGTCAATTTAAAATAAATTCTAGAAATAAAAAGAACAGGGACCACGGGAAGTTTCTCTAAACAGTAAGCCAGCTCTGACTTAGTAAATCCAATCAATCAACACTGTATTTTTAATAAACGAACAAAATATTCATATAATTTATGTCAATTCTTCAAATAAGTTGCTTAATTTTTTTTAGAAAAAGGAAGTTTGACTTTTCCCATTAAAATAAGATGGAAGGTAGTTTCAAGCGTAATCAAATGAATAAAATTAGTGACCAAACTTGGAAATGCAAGTGGGGGGAGGCAAACCCAGAAAGGTATGTGGAAAACGTGATGTAAGGGAGGAAATAGCAATAATTGATGCCCTCCAAGACATTCGAAGCACTCATTTTGGATATTCCTCTTCCCATTGGATCAAACCATCAAATCAAATCAACCCAACCAGTTCTTTCCATTTATTTTTTAATAACAAGCTATTCTAGTCACAACACCGTCCGACATAGTTTAATGAGGTTGCGTTCTCCGACTTGGGGTGTGTTTGGATAGAATCCAAACCATGGTTTCAGAAGTGCTTTTACGGATTACGAAGTAAATATGTGGAGGAGATTATCTCGTTTTGCGGAAAAGTGCTTCTGAAACCACGGTTTGGGGATACCCAAACAGGCCCTTGGTATTGACGTATTTATATGCATATGGGTGTTTAAATTGTATAAAATTAAAAAAAATGCTTTTTTTTTAACTAAATGATTAATTTTTTTATACGAGAAAAAGTTGGAGTTACTGCTATTTATGAGAAAATGGTAGAAAATCAATTGAGATGGTTTGCTCACATGCAAAGAAGATCTTAGGAAGCTCCGACGAGAAGAGTTGATCAAACAATATGAAGTCTTTTAAAAAGGAGTAGAGTAAGGCGAAGACAACACTTAATAAAGTCATTGAATGAAATCTTTCAATTAATAATATATTCAAATATTTGGTTTTGGATAGGGTTTAATGACATCGTGCAATCCTTATAGCTAATCTTACTTAGTAAGATAAAGCTTTGTTGTTGTTGTTGATTAATTTCTTTATAAATAAGAGTCTAATTCATTTTCCCATTAACTAAAACACAATGCATATAAATAATAATGTATCCTTCTTCTTTTTTTTTAATGCAGATAACCTCTTAAGTTTTGAGGTTGTTTGTTAGTTTTTATGCTTTTAAGGTATGTGTAGATAAACTTATTTTCATATAATGTTTCATTGGTTTTCGGAGTCCATTTAACAGTGATGAAATTACCTACATACATTTAAAAGTTGAGAACTCCTATTACCAAATATTAAAAATTTATTTGCACACACATATATATCTTAAAAGTTTAAGAAATATCATTAAAAAATATAAACACATCCGACATAATTTAGCCTTTTAAAAAAATGTTAATTTGAACGTATGTGCGATTTTTCAATTATATTTTCAAAAAAAATATATTACTATGCCCACAAACAACTTTTATCTTTTTGGCCAAACATCTAACCAACTGAAAATTAGCATAAATGGCAGGCTTAAGTAATCAAATTTTTACCCCATATACAAATTAGCCTAAATGACAACTAGTGATGTTATGATGTATCTGTCATGTAATAATTGACATTGCGTGTGTATGTACTATATAGTATTTTACGTTCAAGACACTATGTAAATGTGATCATAATTGACAGATGTCATTTGTAGAAATGTCAGACACTTCTTGGAAAAAGAGGTCATATTCTTTTTTTTTGAATGATTGAATGAAAAAGTCATGTTCTATATTCTATATATGCTTACATCAACGAAATGCGTGAAAAGAAAAATGAACTTTATGCATTAGTAGAATCTTTGGATATGGAAAGGCATGATAAAATGTTAGTATTTGATTTGTTAGTAATTCAGCAAATCTTTGACCAATTTCTATAAATGATTAGCGATTAATTTGATCTGTTTATGTTAGCTTCTTTATTAAGACTCATAACCTACACACACATTTCCCTATTAACTCCGTGCGTGTTTTTTAATTATCATGTTAATATTTTTTAATTAATTTTTCCCATTCTCTCCTCTTATATCTGTTTTCTAAAAGAATTTTCAATCCTAGTTATTAATTTTCTTAAAAAAGTTAAGCTTGTTATAAAAAATTTCGCTTTGCTCTCCTCCATTTCTTTCCAGCCAACATGCACGGGGTGAGGGGGCAGCAAAATTTATAATCATCACAAAAAGCCATAATTTATATTCCCTTTTTAAACGCTACCCGTTTCTTAATATAAAAATTAATTAATTAATTAATTAATTTGAATATATTAAAAAATTAGTTAAGTTAGTTATTTGTAATAAATAGATATTGTCTTTTCTAAAATATCCTTACTAATCAAGTGTATTGGCTAGTACTATTATTATTACAAAAACTATCTTAAAAAAATGAATAAATATGAAAAATAAAGTGGACTAGAGTCTTATATCTAGGACCAAAATAAAATTCAAACGAGGTCTTATATTAAGAATCGGAGATAATAAAATGGTAAACATACATTTGTATTCATTTCTTTATATAGTTTATCATGCATGATAATTTAAAATGTGGTCCGAGCATTAATTTTCTCAAAAGATTACTTACCGTGTTTAACTTTTTCCAATTGGCGAGAACCGTGTTAAATTTTAATTGCATAGAATAAGTTGACTCGGTATATGTTCTTATAGTCATTTTCTTAAGGCTCTTAATGATTTCTCTTCACCCCATCGTTAAAAAATACGACTAGATTTCTAAATCGAAGCGTAATTATTGTCCGATTTCCCCAAATTGCTGAATAATTCTCAATTTCTTTTGCCAGCGAACAATTCTCAATTGAATTATATATCTATGATATATATTTTGCCAAATATATCTCTTATATATTAATGAGAGACTTTGATGATAGTAAATATACAAGAAATTAATATAAATCATACCTTTATAAATCATAAAATTAAGGGTTAATTAATCTGCAAGTCCTTATAATTTCAACAAATTTTGAATCAGATCCCTATAATTTTTTTTCTTTTTATCAGGTCCTTATACTTTTACCTTTTTTTAATTAGGTCCTTGTATTTATTTTTCTTTTAATTAAGTCCTTATAATTTCACTAAATTTTTAATCAGGTTCATGTAGTTTTAATTTTTATTTATTAATTAAATATAAGCTTAATTAAATAAATTAATACTAAAATATAAAAATATTAATAATTAAATTAAATTAATAATTATGTAATAAAAAAGTAATATAATTAATTAATTCAGGAAAATTTTTTAGAACAATTAATTTTTTTGCTGAAAAAATTAAAATCATTATAATAATTCAATATCTTTAGAATATTATTGTTTATAAACTAATATTAAATAATATATACTATTTTATGTTTATATAATAGTACTATTAGAATTTATAAAATAAAGAATAAAAAATTCAGGGACTTAATTAAAAATAAGGTGAACTTATAAGGACTTGATAAAAAGAAAAATAAATACAATGACCTAATTAAAAACAGGTGAAAGTATAAGGACCTAATAAAAAGAAAAAAAATTATAAGGACCTGATTCAAAATTAGTTGAAATTATAAGGAGCTGTGGATTAATTATCCCTAAAATTAAACTAAATTTCACCAAAAAAATTTAAACTAAAATGTAAGCAGAATAAATTTTATTAAGAAGGATAGACACGTTATCTCAAATAATGCTCTTAATTACGCTGATTAAAAGCATAAAAATCTATAGAGTAATCACAATAACTCTTTATTGTGTATCTTTATTTTGTGATCTATAGATATTGGAACAAGTTAAAATAATGGTAGGACTTACATTGATAGATGAATCTTATCTTAATTTTTATCTTTTTAATTATACTTCTTAATAATTAATCACTGAAATGGATTTTATTTTTTTAATTTTATTATTGTCTAATATTTCTTACTATCTTTTTATAAGAGACAAATAGCCAAATCTAAATACATAATTAAAATTATTTAAATGTATTATTTTTGCATAAATTATTTCTAAAAGATACTTTTGTTTATGGAGCTGAATCATGAATTTTAATAATTGATCTTATTAGACGTCCCATTTTTAATGAGGCATAAAACAGAGAATACTAATAAATATTTAAAATAAATAATTAAAGTTTCTTAATAAATTAAAGTAATAATCCCCCAGAAAATTTTCTTATAGAAACAACTGGAGGGGGTTCTGTTGAATCGGCGAGTTACCGAGTTGGCAGCGAACCGGACCATTTCTAATTTTTTCACCAAAAATTCGACCTATTCAAATTTGGTAAAAAGTATGCGTTACTAAATTTCTTTTTATGGTGAAAGACCGTCTGCAAAATTTAATTTAAACGAGGGTTTTCCACATTTTTTTCTTCCCTTTATAGCTTGCATTTTTGTGATTATTATATTTTGTGTGGATGTATGGTGCATTGTCCGAAGCTGCGTTCTCCTTCTCTGGGGCGATCTGACAGTCACATTCTTCCCTCTTCCTTCTCTGAATCCGCCAATCTCCTCGCCTCAGCGAAAAGCTGCTTCTCCTTTCCCCAAAGTCTGAGCTTCTTGATTTCTCTCCCAAGCTGTTTCCTAGCTCTGATTCGATTTGCTGGCTTTCTGAGGATGCTCTGTGTTTCTTTTATTGGATTTCATCACATGTACAGGGATAGGATTGATGTAAAAGCTTGAGTTGTCATTGTATTATTTGTATTGTAGACCTTCTGATCAAACAGAAAGCTTTGGCTATTTTATTTAGTCTTGTGTTTCGCTGTTTATTTGTTTTTTGTTTAAATTTTTCTGCTGGTGATCTTGGTGGAACTACCCGAGCTTTGGAAGCTCGGGATCTGAAGTTTGATGGAGTTAGCGAAGGAGAATCAGCGTTTTATTAATGATGGAGCTGACCATAATTCCTGCATCATGCAGAAGTTCAAGCTCTATGAAACTCGCTCGGTATACATATCTTATTCGCCCCTTGTACACTTATTGTTCGCTTTGCTTCATTGTGAGATTTCATATGATTTCTATCAATATGGCATTGATGCAAACATTAACTTTTCTCCTAATTCTTAAAGGTTTATCTATGTGCAGAAATTTTATATGATCGGGAGAGACAAAAGCAGAACCTCTTGGAGGGTCTTAAAGATTGATAGATCGGAGACAGCTGAACTAAATATCACTGAGGATTCGATGATATACTCAGAAATTGAGTGTTATGATCTTTTAAGGCGGATAGATGAAGGAAACAGGTCAACTGGGGGCCTTAAATTTGTGACAACTTGCTATGGAATCATTGGTATGTTCTAAGTGAAACTGTTGCTGTTACCATTTTCCCCCTTTTATTAACCAGAAAACATTCACGTCTTCTTTCTAGGATTCGTCAAGTTTCTTGAGCCATATTACATGTTGCTCATAACAAATCGAAGGAAGATTGGCACAATCTGTGGGCATACAATATATACCATCACAAAGAGCGAAATGATTCCAGTTCCACATCCTTCTGTGCGATCCAAAATGGCATATTCTAAAGATGAGAACAGGTCTTTAGTCCATTCTACATGTAAATGTAATATGTCTACGGTACATTTGAAGAGACATCTGAGAGCATTGAGAATTATACCCTGCCCGTTGTACTTAGATGAGAATAATGTTATATACTATGGTTATTTTTTTGATTTCACTTTAATGTTGAGTGATAACATTCTGTTTGTTTTATTGAGAAAAAAATCATTTGAGTGTCGTATTCTATTTGTGTTGGAACTTTTTCATTATAGGGGCTTTCTTTGTACTATATATGTTGATATCTTTCTTCAGTGTATATACACAAAGTGGGCATCCTCAGGTCAACCTCGTCATGTCTGTGGTACTATTTACTTGTATCTTTTAAAATATCGTACATACTGCTTCCTCCAGATTTTTGAGTCCTGTAATATTTGTAGTGGTTACCTGCATCAGTTTGTTGTTTTCTTGTCCTACACTCTATTGCCAGTTCATTTCCTGCATATGTACAGGGGCAATCTTCATTGCTGTTGTGATGTAAATATATCTTTTTGAGTGAGACAAGGTACCGCCAGGGTTTTACTGGGGAGATTATTTTCTTTCCTTTTTTTCATTCCTGGCTGGAGATAATACTCCTTGAGTTGTTTTTATTAATATTTCTTTCCCTCTATATTATGAAGCATCTATTAATGGGCTTTGCCTTTTCTTCTCTTATGACTTAGATACAAGAAGCTTCTATGCAGTGTGGATCTTAGGAAGGACTTCTTTTTCAGCTACTCATACCATGTCATGCGAAGCCTTCAAAAGAACTTATCTGATAATGGTACAACAGGGCAAAAACTTTATGAAACAATGTTTGTTTGGAATGAGTTCTTAACTCGTGAAATCAGGAATAACCTTCTGAACACTTCCTGGACAGTTGCTTTAGTGCATGGCTTTTTTAAACAGGTACATGCATCTTTTTTGGAGCACAAATTTAAAAGATTTATCAATGAATCTAATGAAGCTAATAGTAGTGCTAGTAATTTTTTTTTTTTTTTTTTTTGTTAAAGCTCTTCTCTTCTGTCCGGCTTTCTACTTCTACAGCCAGGCTACCCTTTTCTTCCATTTATTCTTTGTTTAATTTGTATCAGTTTGTCTTTTTATTCTGTTACTGACTAATAAAATCTCTTGCCTACTGTTCACTTCACGCTATCTATGTTGCAGTTGTTAAAGCCTAAAGGTATTAGTGTTTCAGTTGTCTTATGTTGGAGTGTTCTTTTCTCAAGGTCGTATTGGAGATTTGATTAACTCTTTAATGTAGGAAGTAGTTTCAACTTTCAAGTCTGACATCTCGTTGAATAATGAGTAATGTTAACGGTTTGCATATGTCATATAGGCTTGGAGAATTGTATCGATAGTAATGCAAGATCATATGCCTCTATATGTGTTATTCAAAAAGATTTGGTACTTTCTTTTTGACTGGCACTCATTTCATTGCATTATGTCCAGGTTAAACTCTCTATATTTGAGAGGGAGTTCTACTTAACTATCATTGCTAGACGCTCGCGTCATTATGCTGGCACCAGGTTTGTCCATTGCTGCCTCTTTGAACTAGTTATACTATCAAAGCTATGATCTTTTCCGCATATTTATGGTCGTGTTCCTCTCTACATAATGAAGACTTATTTTAATGGTTTGTTATCTTTTTTTTTCTAGTTTCTAATCGAGTCAGCACCTAAGACTTCCAACTAATATTTCTTTTGGACTTCCTGATGTACTTTGAGCTATTGAATTGATTTAAATTGAGTGATTAATCTCATAGAGATTTTCCTTGGTGTGTATATATGTGTGTGTATCTTCTGATGCAGATATTTGAAACGAGGAGTGAATGAGAAGGGCAGAGTGGCTAATGATGTTGAGACAGAGCAAATAGTCTTTGAAGATGCTCAAGATGGATGCCCGATGCAAATAAGTTCTGTGGTACAGATGCGGGGATCAATCCCTCTTTTCTGGTCTCAAGAAGCCTCTCCGTTGAATATGAAGCCTGACATTATATGTATGATATTGATAAGATACCTCTTTTCTGACCGGCTTTCCTTCTCTGTTGTTTACACCAACTTTGGTTCTTTCTCATGCCAGTATCAAAGGAGGACCAAAACTTTGAAGCTACGAGACTTCATTTTGAAAACCTTATCAAGAGATACGGAAACCCCATTATTATATTGAACTTGATTAAGGTAGGCATTTCCACGTCTAGGGATTGAATGATTATCATCTAACATGCTAATTTTTTTGTCTCTTGTCTAACATCTTTGTTTGTCTTTGAACTACTTTTGTTTTTAAGACGCGTGAGAAGAAGCCTCGAGAAACTATTCTCCGAGCTGAGTTTGCAAATGCGGTCAGGTCCATTAATAAAACCATGAGAGGGGAAAATTGTCTCAGGTTCCTTCACTGGGATCTGAATCGGCACTCAAAATGGTAGTTTGCACTTCTGTCATCTAAAACTTAAGGTTTTTCTTTTCTTGGGGTGTTATTTTGACATTATTGGAGCAATCATCTTTAACAGCAAGGCTACTAATGTGCTGACACAACTGGGAAAAGTTGCTGCTTATGCTTTAAAATTAACGGGCATCTTCCACTGTCAAGTGACTCCAAATGTAAGGCCAGAGGGATTATTGCAAAATTCATTCTCTGAGTAAGTCCTACAAAACCCCTTCTAAACTTTCCTTTCACTTCATTTTGTGTTGGATGTTTGCTGTAATATTATTTCTATGATGTTGCCTTTTGGACACACAGAATCTACAAGGCTTTTAAAACCATGCAATAAAATTTGAAAAATAGGAACAATTGTTTTAAATATATATGTCATCCTCGGCCTTGGTTTGCATTTGGTATAATAGGCATTATTTGTTGTTTTATTAATCAAGCAAGTTGAGATTTTGCTTTATTTATTATTTTCTTTACAATGATCGATACATTTTCCCTTACAAGTTATTTTTGTTTATTTGCAAACATTTCTGTTTTAGATTATCCACTAGATTTTATGTACACTGCAGCGTGACTTTCCTGTGGAAGAATATCCACCAATCTTTCCTGCTTGTTCATTACAATGGTCATTAATTGATGTTGCCTAGACATTCTTACTAGTTACTCCATTGATGATTTTTTTTGTTTTAATTTAATGCAGGAATAATATCGACGATCTTTATCCCACTCAGCAGGCTTGTATTGATGAGGATGCTCCTAATAGGGAAACCACGATTAACAGATATTATTTCAATGATGATGTGATTGGAGAATACTGCGTCAAACCCTGCATGCTTCAATCAGGGGTCTTGAGGACTAATTGCATAGACTGTTTAGATCGTACTAATGTTGCCCAGTATGCTTATGGATTAACTGCTCTTGGACGCCAGCTACAGGCTTTAAGATATTTGGAATCTCCATATATTGATTTTGACAACCCTTTGGCGGTAGAGTTAATGGCTGTCTATGAGTCAATGGGTGACACATTAGCATTGCAATACGGGGGTTCTGCAGCACACAATAAGGTATCTTTCTAACCTTTTTAAGGCTTTATGGATTGTGAAAAATAATATGGGATCAGAAATCCTTTGCACCCTAATGATTTTATTTAGGATCTGCAGCCAAGTTGTGAACGCATAAGGACAGGAACTCATAAGGACAAGTTACTGATGCTTACGGAAAAACCAAAATATTTAAGACATAACAGGCTTGGCATTAACGGAAAAGCTTTTCTTTTTTTGTTTTGCTTTGTTTTTTTTGACTGGGGGTGGTGGAGTTGGGTGGGGTGGGGCTTGCTGGCTTCACAGGGTTTTCCAATGATTCCGATTCATTGACGTGAGGTTATACTTGCCTGTGATGCAAAGTGCTAAGCAGCTCCGTCTGCTGGCGTGCCATGCAGCTCTTTAGATGCATCCAATATAATGAAAAAAAGTTCCAGTGTGTATAGTCGTCTGTTGAAGTCACCAGATACTTTCAAAATTATGAAATAAATTTATTATGTCTAGCTGTCAGCATTAGCTTAATCTTATGACACTGATATTGCATGAGGTGAATCAGTAACCTCCGCAATTGGGGTAATAAGTTGAGCGTGCTTCTTATTCCTACTTGGAAAGGGATCAGATTGAAGAGTCATTTCCAATTTATCTTGTTTGCTTCTTTCCTGGTATATTAAAATGCTTTTATTACAATACAATTTCCAAATCAGAAATCAAGAAGTAGAAGCTTGACCATCATTGTATAGGTATGCATGGGTTTTGCCTAATCTTTATCAGCTGATAGATTAGATGAGAAATTCATTGGTAATTTTGATTATCGGTAAAGTAGGACCGCTTCTAAGAAATGAAGAAAATTTGTCCAAATTATTAGAGTGGAAATATGAGTTCATTTTTATTTTTCTAGCCTGCCATCTTGGAAGGAATCAGTCCTGCCTTCCAATAGAAGTTTCAATTTTGCTTTTGCTATTGCTGCGCAGATATTTTCTGAGAGAAGAGGTCAATGGAAGGCAGCCATGCAATCCCAGGAATTTCTCAGAAGTCTGCAGCGCTATTACAACAATACATACTTGGATAGTGACAAACAAAATGCAATCAACATGTGAGTCAAATGAGTCTTCTTCTTCTTGTTTTTTTTTTTGGAAGTTATATCCACATAATTTTATATATTGACTTAACTGATTTGTATTGAAATGAGGTTAGCTAATGGTTCTACGATTTACTTTATGGGCCAGATTTTTGGGGCATTTTCAGCCACAGGCGGGAAAACCAGCATTATGGGAGTTAGATTCAGATCAATCTTACAATGTTGCCAAGCATGGTTCAATTTTAGCTGATGATAATATTAGGTACAGTGTGTTTTATTCACCGCTTCTATTCACGCCATGTCCATTTAATCAAGCATCTAAAAGGGGGCTTATGTCAGCAAACAACAGAAATTTAT
Source organism: Neltuma alba (assembly GCF_004799145.2). Lineage (NCBI taxonomy): Eukaryota > Viridiplantae > Streptophyta > Magnoliopsida > Fabales > Fabaceae > Neltuma > Neltuma alba. The sequence goes on along the minus strand of NW_021636029.1, from coordinate 625,407 downwards.
AATACAATCAATATTTAAATTTGAAGTTGACCAACATTTGTGAACTGAACCTTTGTCCGTGAACCTCTGATGCTGTCCTGTATTATGACATCAAAGATTTTTCACGAATGTGTATGCTTAGACTTGTTTTTAGCTTAGAGATTAAGCATATTGATAGATGTTGCTTTAAGGAATGTCTTTTTATTTCTTTTCCATATGAAAGATCTTAAATTATAAACTATTTTAAGGGTATTTAGTGCTGCTTTATTTACTGAAAATATTCCATTTCATCCTTGCTCTGCTAGCAGAACTTGTTATGTAGTAGTCTGTGACTTTGTTTTTGGTAAGAGTTGCAGTAAGCAGTATAAAAGGACTTATTTTATTACTTTGTGGAATATTTCAGGAAAACAAGATTTTTCAGCTTGCATTAATAACGCTTAATCGGGTTTTTTTTTTTTTTTAATTGGCTATGGATTCTTGTCCAACATTACTCTAATAGTCAAATTCATGCTTCTTGTGCGAAGATGAAAGTATATTTCCTTTTTTGGGATGTATACATAAATGTTCTCTTGAAAAAAAGCCATCTTTTTTTGTAAAGATTGACACCATTCCTTTCTTTTATTTTGGCAGGTCAGCTGTCAAAAGATCGTTATCAGATGGCAATATTGTTTGTGAAAGTGACACAAGTAGGAACATGGATGATACAAACAGTCAGCATTTATCTGAAAAAGCTGATGACCAATGTCTTTCAGAGTCTGATCCGGATGTCTTTGCTTGCGGAAGTGATGTTTGTCAATACAGGTATGATTAAATTGCATTTTGAATGTGGTAAGTTCTGGTAGTGCTGGTATATTCTGGTTTTTAGCCCATTAAAAGCAGAATGTTCCTCCTGAAAATTTTGCAAAATAGGATCCCCCCCACCCTGGGGTGGAGAGGCGCAGCAAATGTTAAGATTACCATTGGCCCGAGAACTAGACCGAACAATGTGTTAACTTTATAATATGCGTAACACGGTCAATTGGCTTTACTGCAAATAAATTAGAGGAAGTATGAGAAAAAAGTTTAGAATTTGCTTTCTTTAAAGCGATGATGTAGTTATATTTTTATGCAAATGCTAGTGAGGAATATCACATTCTCCTATCTATAAAATATATATTTTCGAACATGACAGCAGAGTACAGTTAGGGAAGTTTCATCTGATGTGCCTCATTATCTGAACCATCCAAACGCTTTTATGGTCTTGCTTTGTCAATATACAGGCAGATGCGAAGGGGAGTTTTGGAGGGCCGATGTTGTGAAAGTGATCACATTTGTTATGACGAACATGGGGATGCCTGTGACTGCTCAAATTTTCTTGACGTGGACTGGCTTTCATCTTCTGGAAACTCTTGTGAAGAGGAATTACTTGAAAGGTAGTACCTGCTAACGTTTTGCTTTTACTTCAGCAGAAGACATATGGCACCTGCCCCTGCTTACTCTTTATCTGTATACGCTAAATTGTTGCTTGGTATTTTCTTTTTGTCGCTTTATGATAAAACAACAATATCTTTTTTGCATCCCTTTTGCTATCCTCAGTTCTTGGGTGTAAGTAGAAACATTATTTCCAATTTAGGTTAAAATGTGCCTTTTTTATAGCAGGAAGGTTACGGTATCTGAGCTTAAATTGGATTACTCTAGCAGGTAAATCTATGGATTATTTAACGACTGGCTAACTCTGTCAACTTTTAGTTTGTGACTTCGTGCTACAATGGTCAGATCTCATGCCATTGTTGAGAGCAGTATTTGGTTAGCCTTCACATTTCTTTGCTTTATAGAAACACGTTTGTCATGAGGAATTTTGGAGGAGTGAAGTCTCAAGTCTAGTTAGGAGAGCCTGAAGTTGAACTTTGATGGGAGAAAATGAATGGTGAAAGGGACCAATGCACCTATAATTATTGAGGCTAAGATGTCTAAACTGGAATATGTATCCAGACATCATGTTCTTTTATGGTGTGTAATGTAATGACCGTGTTCTGGTGTGAACTGCTTATATGAAGTTTTTGCGGTCAATCAAATGGATTTGCTGGTGGCTATTGAGATTTAAAGCAATGCCAAACCAGTTTATTGAGTGGGAGTTTGTTTAAATTTTCATGATTTCAAGTCTTGAAAGATTTCTATATTGTTGGTGAGAGTCATGAAGTTTGAGCCAGTCTTCCCTCAAGTCATGACTGACCAAATAGTTTTCATGTCTACAGGTCAACCAGCATCTCATCAGAGAACGTTGCAAATGAACTGAGAACTGAGGGGACTGCATCTGGAAATGAATCTGGACCCAGCACGAAGGTGAGTATATGTTTTGTTCTGGAAGCATTTCAGCATGTTAACAAGTTATTAGTTATCGATGAATTCGCGAATAAATAACGTCCAGTGCACTTGATTTAGGAAACACCATGATCTAGCTGGATAGGGCATAAATTTTATTCGTGAGTTCTTTGTGAACTTGTAGTTGAGATATTATATTTGCTGATATTTCTTGGGATTGCAATTGGGAACTCAGTTTTCCTCAGTTCTGGAGATGAGGACCTCTTTTTCGTACTGAGTTCTCTACGGCATTGCAGGATTATCAGGCTGCTTATATCAACTTGTGTCTCCACTATACTTCCAGGCTAACAAATACTTTGAGTGGAACTTCATATGATAGTGATTTCATTATTTTCTAGCGTACCGTGGATTTTGAATTACTTTTGTATATTTTTAGGCGAGGAAGCAGAGTGCCCCAGATCTCAACAAAGATGGTGGTTATGCTGAAAAATTTTCGCGCTGGATAACTCATGGAGAGATGCTTTATGTCTAGGTCTTTGTGTCTTTTGCCCATATTTCCACATCCGAAGGATGTGATTTCCTGTACAGAAATAATGGTAAGATGTCATCCAAATGCAAATAGCAGCGGCATTGCTGAGTTTTGTTTGGGGGCATCAAAAGATCTGAAAAATATATTTTTGCCCCAAAGATCTTCATTCATTTAGGCATCAAATGGGAGGTAACATTAGATGTCGTTATTGGCAATTCTTTCCGCTCCTCATAGGTCTGCTCCCTAGATACTCTAGACTTGGCTGAATATTCAACCCTGTGTACAATTTTCATTAGAGAAAGTAACTTTTCGCCATTGAAATTATTATTAGCTGCTTTGACAAGTAAGTTATCGGCATCTCTTTGTAGTTTCTGTGTTCCTAGATTTTCCCTGGATAACAATTCATCATCAAGAACTAGGGCTTCCTCAGTTTGTCATCCAGCATAGGCCCTCCTACTAAGTCCTAACTTCACTTCTATTCTTCCTAAGCATCTTAGCCAATTTAAAAAGTTCGCAGACATTAGTCCTTGTAGGGAAAAATAGGCCTGACGCTAGTCTTCCATTGTAATTGGCTCATCAGCGTTCTCATTCTGCAGTTTCCCCCCCCCCCCCGGGGGTGGGGGTGGGGAAGAGAAAAAAATGGTGTTATGCCGTCTGATTGAGAAATCAGCGAATTGTTTAGTTCATATTTTCACCTAAAAAGAGAATGAATCGGTTGGATTATTTATTGCCTAGTTAGTTATTAATTTACTTATTTTGCGCTAGAATTAAATTTGCCGTTCATGCAATATGCATTTATTGAAGAACTGACGGTGAAAAGATTATGTATTAATCTTCTTTTATTTCTCGAACATGTTATATAAAATATTTATGAACATAACCAGCTTGAATTTATTGACATATCCATCTCTCTCCCCTCCCTATTTGGGCATTAACAACTTTTGTAAAAAAATGTTTGGATAAAACCAAATTATGGTTTAGAAAATAGATTTTTAGAAGAATAGATTTTGTGAAAAATAAATTTTGTGAAAAAGTGATTCTAATAAATTGAGTGTTTGGATAGTTATTATCAGAAGAATTTTTTATATGTAAATTACTAAAAAAATTATAAGTTAATATAATAATTACATAAAAGATAAATTTTATAATATATTTGAATTTGAAGAAGTAAATTTGTTGATATTACATTTTTTACCAACATAATTAATAATATATAAGAAAATGTAATTAATAAATAATTAATGTGTTTGTATATATATTATAAAAAAATAAGATTAAATATATTTATAGAAAAATGATTTTTTTTGCTAACAGAAAAATATTAATTTTCTTTCAAGATTAAACATGAAATCTTTAAACATTCTTTAATGAGGAATGGATTCGGTCTGACAGTTATCTTTGCGTTATAAATTTTGCTAGCCACGTTACATTTGCCGGAAGAGAATGAAGGCTCTGAATAATTCGGGAAGAGTATATCCGTCTGGGAAAAAAAAAAAAAAGAAGGCACATTATTGCATGTAGGCTCTGACACTCTTTTTTTCCCCTTAGAAGCAGATAATTTTCACTTTTGTAGAAATTATAGTTTCTGGACCAAAACCATGATTTTGGCTTTTTTCCTGATGTTTGGCAATCTCTTTTCTCAAATCATGGTTTGGGATGATACCCAAACAAATCCTAAGTTGGACTTGGTGGCAGGAGAAATGCCTTCGACCTTATATAAACTCGGCCTCCCATGCATCTTGTTGGATGCAATTGTAAAGTATAAGTCGTGTTAAATATGATTTGTAAATACTACTATGCTATAAATTTAATATTTTATATTAATAATGTTGATGTTGATCCTGATGAGAGTTTGGCATGATACAGAGGTATCATGCAATGTCATCAAAGTTGGATCGATTCCACAATTTGAATTAATAAAGAATAGGTGATCATGCCATGGTCATGATATTAAATCTATGGTTGACTTAAAAAAAAAATCTATGGAGTGAGCTGCATTATTAACTACTACCTCCGATTCTTAATATAAGATTTTATTTGACTTTTATTTTACTCTTAAATATAAGACTTCAATATATTTTGTCTCTCATATTTATGTATTTTTTCTCATGATAGTCTTTTTAACAATGGTAGTTCCAACTAATACACTTAATTAGCAAGAACATTTTAGGAAGAACGACACCCATATACTACCTCGGGTCCTAAATATAAGACCTTATTTGACTTTTATTTTGATTTTAAATATAGGATCCCAATCCACTTTGTCTCTCATATTTATACTTTTTTTTTTCTTCAAAATAACCCTTCTAATAGTGATAGTTCTAATCAATACACTTGATTAGTAAGGATATTTTAGGAAAGACAATACCTATTTAAGACAAATAATTAACTCAACTTACTTCTTTAATCTCTTCAAATTAGTCAATTGACTCTTATAATTAGAACCGGAAGTAGTATTACAAATAACTATCTTAACTTCTTTCTCTAATCTCCTCAAATTAGTCAACTAACTCTTATAATTAGAATCGGAAGTAGTATTATAAATATAAATGTAAGCTGCCATAAACTTTATTTTTAATCTATTGATATCGATCGGTGCAAGGCATATCAATCATTCCTCTCATGCGCGAAAACTGAGGAAAAGTCGTCAAAAACTCCAACTTAATCTCCCATTATATTGACGTATTTAATAGGAATCAATCCGGCTCATCCGACAGTTTCAGTGAGTTGTGGGCCAATAGAAAACAAAAATTATATTTTAAAAGGAACAAGAATGGTAAATAAAGGGTAAAGGTTGCTGGTATAAAAAAAAAAAAAAGGGTAACGACTTTTAAAAAGACAAGAAAACAAATTCTACTCTTTTTCTTTTTACCTGGAAAACAAATTCTACTAAACAAAGGGAAACATTAATTTATCAAAACTTAGACACAAAACCAAATTATTGAATCTCCATTAACCCCATGCCCCTCCATTTTCATGCGATGGAAAAAGGCCATCCAGGTTGTGAAGGTAAACGGATATTACGAATATGCCCAGGCATGTTCCGGAAGGATAAACGGTCTATCTGTTAATGGGCTCTTTCTTTGAGTTTTAGGCTTTAATTTCTTTTAGCTGTTCCTCTTTTCAAGCTTTGACCTGCCTCTGTATCTAGGAAAAAGGGTTGTGAAGGTAAAGCTACAGCAACATGACCTGATTTCGGTGATATCTTTGCCATGTTTCGTTAAGCATTAAAGAACTCATCATCTAACTTTAACTAACCAAAAAATCTTTGTGAACATGTATCATGTCAATAACAAGAATTTAGTCGAGCACTATCAATCAAACAAACCATTAAAAAAAAAAAAAAAGGCTTTTTCCTTAGCGGAAATGACAGGTTAGTATATTTAGCGTCCGGCACGACATTTATTCCCAACCAGTTTCCGGAGCAGAAATTTGTAGAGCTGGAAGAACAGACTCCCCCCAATATCCTGCAAACTGAACTACTCAAAACAAAATGACAGTCTATAACCCAAAATGGTTCCCAATTACTAGTCTATAACGACAAACATCATTCTTTGAGGTCGACCAAGAGGGTAATAAATTTCACATAATATACGAATTATTTATTTCAAACCACTCACAATATATGAATTAAGAGAATTATGAGCAAAAGGAATGCCAATAACTGACGCAGTGATATAACCTCTCACTGGTGACGAGAGGAGGAGAAAGGAATCCGTTGGGAATGACTCAAAATGCAAGATCAATAACTTCCTAGATGATGAATATCAGATTGGTCTGGCATCAGAAAAGAATCAGACACAAGAAGTCTTAAGCTATAGAAGGAAGGTTTTACTTCAATAATTCTTACCAGCTTCTGGGACCAGTTGACACCGGGGACAGCTGGAATTGGCAGTGATGTCTGTTATTGATCAATTGTGGCAGGCGGGCCACCATTTGCGGCTGCATTTAAGTCTGTAATGGCATACGCTGGAGCGACCAGCACTTGATCTTCTTCCCGCTGCTTGGCATCCCCAGGTTCCCTATAGAAAAATAGATCCATCTGCACAAGAAGTTCCAAATTAAGATTGAAGAGAGCCTGAAAATAGGAAGAAAAACTAGTTCCCTTCAACAAAGAAGGCAAATTCAATCCCTGGCTTTTGTGCAGAAAACAATTGGGTGAAGCGTGGTGGGCCCATAATATAAAAGCCCCCAAGACTTTGATACCAAAAATATCATACCTTACTCTAGGGTCACTAATCAGAGTTGTTTAGCCATCTAAGAACTAAATTTAAAAAATTAATAATCATTTTAACTACGTACAAAAATAGAGTAGTTCAAAGCTCTATTTTTAACTTTTGACAAGCTCTCCTTAGATAAAATATGATTCTTTGACTCATCTATTTCTAAAACTTGAAATAGTTGCCATTTTTATATCACATGAATACCAAATAAAGGCTGCATCTATCAAATGACAGCCAATCTTCAAAATCATGAACAGGGTAAGTGCTATACCATCACATTCCACTCATCACTACGACAAATAGCACCTCGCATATCCAGTAACATTCTTGCTAGAAGCCAAAAGAGACAACTGATGATGTGTTTCCCTTTGTTATTTGCTGGAATCCTAATGTCAACATATCTCATGAGAGAATCAGTGTCACAGAAAGCAATCGTTCGTATATTTCCCAGCGCGGCTTCCTTAATGGACTGCAAGTAAAACAATTTAAAGAAGTTTTCAGTCTCATGAACACTTCAGGCGAGGCTCATTATATGATGTCTGAAGATGATTAGTAAGTGTGCCAGGAGTGTGCGTTCCAGCAATTGCACGGACACCAGTGTACTCAGCAAACTTCAGAGCTGCACTCTGACCATATGGCCTAAGCTGACTGGACAATAATATCTTGAGGGTTCTCAATGGCAACAATAACCCTAGCAGCAAGCAGTAGTTTGATGTAAATGCCGGAGCCATCAAGCCCTATAAAATGAGTTCTTAGATATAAGCAAAAACGGCACAGTACAGATAGTACAATCTTGATCCAACTTTCACATTAGTACATTGCAAATAAAATTCTCAAGCCTTGGAAAACTTGTCAGCCACGTCAATCTTACGAGAGCTGACGATAAAGCAGCAACAAAAATGCTAGCAACGTGCATTCAAAAGAAACGTATTGAACAAAAGTGATGCACTTACATCACTTTTAGGTGCCAAATACAAAATTTGTCAGCAATCAAACGCTTTAGTCCATTGACCAACAAAGAAGACTTCACAACGAGGAACTCACCATCGCTCCGTCGTTTGAAAACATATCACGCCATTTGAAAATCACAATTTTTGGTTCCCAAATGCGCCTCGGTGGCCAGCATCATTCTGATGTCTGCTTCCTTCCCCGCAAGATACCGCGACAGCTCGGCGGCGGCGGTGGCGGCTCAAAGCAGCAGAATGCACCTGCCTTCTTTCTGAAGCTGAGAAAGACATACAGAAGGGGGTAGCTCGAGGCAGGGTTGCAGGCTCTGCAATTGCAGCTGTTTAATGCAGAAATTTTGGCGCCAGCTTCACTTGCGTTTGTAAACTCCATGGTTGCTCTTAATGGGCCGGCCCAATTTTAAGTTGGACCAAGTTAAAATTTCTGGCCCGTATTAAATTTTCCGTGAGTCCCGTGGGGTTCCGAAGACTCTAAATTGGGCCTCAAGTTTCACTCAGTAGGCTCTTAAACCCTACCAGTTTTTCGACTTCAACCTCTGAAAATCATCACTTGGTTCCTGAGTGCTTCTTCCCATTTTCATGCAGCAATGGCGATAGCAAATTCGAAGAAGTCCTCAAAGAACCCTGAGGATATTGATAGTCTGAAATCAGATGTCGCTTCTTTCGCTTCTTCGCTCGGCCTCTCGTCCTCTTTACCTTCATCTTCAGGTTTCAACGATGTTGATTTTCGCAAAAAAGGTCCCGTCAAACCAAATAAGCCATCAAAGAAGCCAGAACCAGCTGCAAAACCTAGTTCTGAAAATAACCATCAATCGAAAAACAAGTATTTAGGGAAAAGCAGTGGAGCTCCTCAGAAACCCAAGCCTAAGCCTTCTGTTCTATCACTGGAGGATGGTGATAAGAGGAAAGGTTTTAATAAGTATAAGAATCTCCCAAAGCTTCCATTGATGAAAGCGAGTGCTTTGGGTGTGTGGTATGTGGATGCGGCTGAGTTGGAAGCGAAAGTGATTGGCGATGGGAAAAAGATAGAAATAAAGAATGTAGAAGAGTGGAAAAGCCTTGCCGAGAAGAAAAGGGAGCTGGGTGAGAGGTTGATGGCACAGTATGTTCAGGACTATGAGTCGTCGAGAGGCCAAAGTGGCGACATCAAAATGTTGATTTCCACACAGAGGTCGGGTACTGCGGTTGACAAGGTGTCAGCGTTCTCAGTAATGGTGGGAGACAATCCAATTGCTAATTTGCGGTCACTTGATGCCCTTGTGGGTGAGTCAGCTCCTCATTTTCTCAAATCCATAGAAACCTCGGATCTTCCTTTCTTCTTGTGCTTTTTCTTGTTATAACTGGTTAATTCGGTTGAATATAACGCAATCCGAGACTTGCATGGCATGCCATGGAAGAGGCACCGTATGGGACGTGACATGACGTCACATGAATACGACAAGACCACGGAACATCAAACAATTGGATACAATTTATAGTGTCGCCTCATGTTTAGGTGTTGAGTGTTGGAATGGATTCGATAACAGAAGTATCCATATTTACTAGGTTATTTATTCTTGGGGCCAATTTGTCGCTGACTGACACCTTAGAAAGACGTGCACAAGGGACACGCTTCTCTTTAGAACTTTTTTTTCCCTGTTAAGTTACTGATAAGTTGGTGTGATTATTGCGTGCTCTTATTTTTATGTGTTATTTTTGCTCAATCTCAAACTCTTCCTTTCTACATTTTGCTGATTTGTGGCTTTGACATTAGTTTTTGAAACCGGCTTCTTGATCTCTTTAAATATCGGTGATCCTCTTAGTTGATGCGATATCTCGTTACTCAAACTGCACCTCAGTCTAATGCTGATGAAATGAATATAATCCTTTTCCTAGTGGCATTTCTCTAGAATTGTGTTTATAGAATGAAGTGTGGTGCACGTTGCGCTGAAACATTGATCAAGCAAGGCTGTTTAAGTTTACGTTAACATTGTTCATTTCATGATATTACTTCACCCAGAATGTTTTTGTTGCTACATTGGCTGAGTCTGTTTATTCTATGTAGTTGCAGTATAAATGTTGCTTTGTCTTTCTCATTTGCCCTTAGAGTTGAGCTTTTAATGGAATATGTTGGTTCATTTAGGAATGGTGACATCTAAGGTCGGAAAACGCCATGCATTGACTGGTTTTGAAGCACTACAAGAATTGTTCATCTCCAGGTTTGTATTTCCTCAGTTTCTAGCTTTCCTTGTCTACCCCTCTTTAACAATTGGCTACTCCGCATAGTTCAAAACTAAGTTTATAAGCTTGATTTCTATGCCTTTGATTGTGCCGCTTTAATTGCTCCTAATTTGTGTAATATTGAGTCACATACATCTCTAGGTCTCCATACGCTTTCTATCTTTCTGTGCAGCTTATTACCTGATCGTAAATTGAAGACTTTGATACAGCGGCCAATAAATCATGTTCCTGAAAATAAAGATGGTTACTCTCTTTTACTTTTCTGGTATTGGGAGGATTGTTTGAAGCAGAGGTATGTGTCAGTAATGCCTGATTATTGCTGTTGAATTACATTCTTTAATTTCTTAATTTCCTCCTATATTTCACTTCATTGACATCCACCAAGCTCTTTTGGAGTAATGCAATGAATAACTTCTGATGTCTCAGATACGAAAGATTTGTCATTGCGCTGGAAGAAGCATCCAGAGACATGTTACCTATACTTAAAAACAAAGCCTTAAAGGTTGATTTTCTGGTCATATCTTCACTTCTCTTTTGACAACGCTGTTTATATTTTTTGTGGCTTGATAAGTCACCGTCACTAGTAGCTTTGAATTTAAAACAAAATACATCAGAACAAAGGGTTGCTGATACATATTAACTCTCCAGGCTTGCAATTTTTTGTGTTCAATCTCGAGGAATTTTAAGATTATTATAGAAAATAAGCATATTTCTTTATCCCTTTTCTAATCTTCCTTTTCCTTATAATGCATGCTAGTGCGAATTGAAGACAATATTGGGATTTGTTTTTACATGTATTTTAGATATATCAAGAGTATATATCTTTTTAATTGCTTGGGTGGGGGTATCCCCCCCTTTTTTTTTGTTTTCTCGCTTACAGTCAATATACGTGCTATTGAGGAGCAAGTCAGAGCAGGAGCGCAGACTACTTTCTGCCCTTGTTAATAAAGTGAGTTAATATTTGATCTTTTCGCACTTGCTATACTACTATATGAGCTGAACAAGGTTTTTTCCTTGTCAATGTTGCTAGCCCGTGAGTGAACTTGCTGCATGTACTTACGATGTTGACAAAACCTACTGTTTTTTTCATGGTTGGGGATGCAATATCCGTTGGAATTACTTCAGCTTGGGGATCCGGATAACAAGGCAGCATCTAATGCTGACTTTCATTTGTCAAACCTAATGTCTGACCACCCAAATATGAAGGTATGGATATATGATAACGTATTTTGTCTTAATATATTTTTCAATAATGATGATGTGTATATTACATTTTGGAGTGTTGATATTATATGATTGGCCCTGACAGTTATTTGTTTGTGGATTATACTGATGTATCTGCTCTTTATCATTTGCACCGTGTCTTTCTCGTTCAGGGTGTGGTTATTGATGAGGTGGATTCTTTTCTCTTTCGCCCTCATTTGGGACCACGGGCTCAGTACCATGCAGTAAGTCCTAAACTTCTATTGCTAATGCATTTCTTATATCATTCAGTGCAGAATGAAGATTACAATCCCCATTATTTGCTCTAGTTCTGGCATGTTTTTGCTAGTTTATACGTTAGCATTTATGTTAGTACTATTCAGATCTGTATCAGATAAAACACAAATGCAGAATCTCTTAAATACTAATTTTCATGTTGATTGTGCTTAGGGCTCTCTTCTTGCACACTGCTCATAGCCAGCAAATACTCGGACATCATTTTTTTGAAGTTTCTTTGAATGTTAATTTTGTTGTAGAATAATAGTTTCTTTTGGAAGAGTATATACAATGGTCTTTTTAAAATTGCTCTTCTATGCCTGCAGAAGTGGAACTATAATTTTCATGACTCTGCAACCCTTTTCTGAGCATTGATTTTTGTACACATGACATGCTTTGACTGAAAAAATATAGCTGATTTTCCTCCTGTACATGTTCAGGTTAACTTCTTGAGCCAAATCCGTCTCACACGTAAAGGAGATGGGCCAAGAGTGGCAAAACGTTTAATAGATGTCTATTTTGCTCTATTTAAGGTATTGCATTATCTTGTGATTTTGCGGTTGTTCTGTGTGAATTAAGAAAGTTTTATATAAAGAAAAGTAGTATTCACAGTTTATGGTGTTCAGGTCTTGATTTCTGGAGCAACCAGCAATCAGAAGATTGATAAAAGCAAGAAGGCTAATTTTAAAGGTGAAAAGTCAAAAGATGCACCTGAATCACACACTGAATTGGATTCACGACTTCTATCAGCTCTCTTAACTGTAAGTATCAATGTGCTTATACTAACGAATTAACAGTTGTGACATTTTGGCTTTGGAAAAATACATGTAATCTGGGTTTACGTAAACATTGGTCTCACTTTACAGGGAGTAAATAGAGCATTCCCCTTTGTCTCTAGTGATGAAGCTGATGATATTATTGATGTTCAAACACCAGTACTCTTTCAGTTGGTAATTGGTTTGTTTGATGTCAACATAGACAAGTGGTATTCAATAGCTCACTGACTGAAGTTGCACAAGCAACTTTTATTACTTGATTTTTGTTCTTTGACGTTTGTGAAAACTCCAAACCTGCAGGTCCATTCAAAAAATTTTAATGTAGGACTTCAGGCACTGATGCTTCTTGATAAAATATCATCTAAGAATCAGATAGCCAGTGATCGATTTTACCGAGCTTTGTACTCCAAACTCTTGCTTCCTGCTGCCATGCATACGTCAAAGGCATGCAAAATTCAGTTTTTTCAGTTTACCTTTCTTCAAAAATGTTTTTGTTTTGACTTTCTGCTGCTCTTGGAAGTGTTTTCTCACATTGATTTTCAGGTGGAAATGTTTGTTGGACTTATTCTGAGAGCAATGAAGAGGGATGTGAACTTAAAGCGTGTAGCTGCATTTTCTAAACGCCTTTTGCAGGCAAGTAGTGAACTGAACTTTCATTGCCCTGTTTCTTCTGTAAGTTCGTTTCCATTAATGATGTACCTATTTCTTGAGCAGGTTGCGCTTCAGCAGCCGCCGCAGTATGCCTGTGCATGTCTTTTCCTTCTTTCTGAACTGCTTAAAGCAAGACCACCTTTATGGTAAGGTTAATTATTGAAGGTCTTAGTCTATGCCATAACTACTGCTTATTATTTTAGATTAGAATGTCCTTAAAACTATAGATTCTTTTCTTTGCATTGCAAGTCAAGCGCTGACAAATTTACTGTCAAATTAGGCATCTACTCATCTTCGATTGTTATACAGGAACCTCATGTTGCAGAACGAGTCTATCGATGAGGAGCTTGAACACTTTGAGGATGTTAAGGAAGAAACGGATGCTGAACCCAGCACTGCAGCAGATAAGCAAGATGATGTTGGACCTGTTCAGAAGGGAGATGATCACAATTCTGAGGATGAATCTTCAGAAAAGGAAGATGACCTTCCAAAATCTTCTGATTCTGAAGATGATTCGGATGATGCTTCAGAGGATGCTGATTTTTTGCTAGCAAGGAATGAAAAGGTTCCTGAGAATTTGAAATATGCATCTGATGATGAAGACCACCAATCACAGTTATCCGACAATAAGTCTTTGTTGCCTGGAGGTTACAATCCACGACACCGAGAGCCTTCTTATTGGTAATTTATTTTTTTGGTTATGATCAATCTCCATTCATCATCTCTCTATAGAATAGGTGGGGAAGAATGAATTAGTAGAGAACGACCAGGTATTGCGTTCTTCTTCCGTAAATTGACATGCCTAAGCTCAGTAACAAGAAAGAGAGAAAACCTCCTGACACTGGACAACAACACCCCCCCAAACCCAAAAAAAAAAAAAAAAACCAAAAAATACCAGGCGCACCAGAGGGTGCAATTGGAATGATATATTAGGTACAATTTCATATTTTGCTATTTATATATCCTTGTGTTTCACTTTCTGTCTTCGTCACTGTGTACATATTTCCTTCCATCTCACAGCAACGCAGACCGTGTTAGTTGGTGGGAGTTGATGGTTCTTGCTTCACATTCACACCCATCAGTAGCTACTATGGCCAGAACTCTTCTTTCCGGAGCCAACATTGTGTATAATGGAAACCCACTAAATGACCTATCACTGACAGCTTTCCTAGACAAATTCATGGAGAAGAAACCAAAACAGAGTACATGGCATGGTGGTTCTCAAATTGAACCTGCCAAACAGGTACAAGGATAATCAACTTTTTAGATTCTGATGTCAGCTATTTCTGGAGTTTAAGGCGTAATGGTCCTACCTTTGCACCTGATTGACATGATTTTGATTTTGCAGATGAGCATTAACGACCATTTGATTGGTCCAGAAATTCTGTCACTAGCTGAAGTAGATGTACCGCCCGAGGATCTTGTCTTCCACAAGTTCTACACAAACAAAATGAATTCTTCCAAGAAACCAAAGAAAAAGAAAAAGAAGACGGCTGATGAGGAGGCTGCTGAGGAGTTGTTTGATGTTGATGGTGGTGACGTAGATGGGGGTGATGAGAGTGATAACGAAGAGATTGAGAATCTTTTGGATAATGCCGATCAATCTTTGGATGCGGATGGTGAGTATGACTATGATGATTTGGATAAAATTGCCAATGACGACGATGAGGACTTGATTGGTGATGTTAGTGATGGTGAGATGGAAGCTCTCTCAGACGTGGCAGAGGAATTCTCTGACACCCCAATTGAAGGCAGTAATGGCAGTGAGGATGACAATGATATAGACGTTGGAGATGTTGATGATGATTCTGATGTTGACGAGGAGGATGTAGTTGACAAGAGAAAACGAAACGGAACAAGAAAAGTACAGCATCTCCTTTTGCAAGCTATGAAGCTTATGAGCATCTAATGGAGGATGATAACCAAAATGAAGAACCATCTTCCCAGAAGAAGCGCAAGTCAAAGAAAGAGGATGATAACGAGACTGAAGAACCGTCTTCCAAGAAGAAGCGCAAGTCTAAGAAAAAGAAAAGGTAGTAGCTTGGTGTTCACAGTGGCGACAGTTTCATATAGTTCAGCATGATTTGTATTCTTAAATTAGATAGCGTGTTACCCTGTATTAAAACTCCATACCCTGTAACTTCTTCCATTCTTTTTTCTGCTATTTTAGTCAAATGAATGGAAGAAACCCATTTTGCTGTTAGTGAGCGTGCAAACTAATTGCTTGTGATTTTGCACCCGCAAGTAACAAGAATAATCCCTTCGTCTCCGGCGGGGTTAATCGGTTGTGTAATGCATTCTTGTTGACTTGTTATCGAGAGAAACAAAATTTGGTGACTTAGTGAAATTTTTTGAACTTTTAATTGCGCTAAAGCCATATTATAGATATTTTAAAGAAAGGTCAAGATATTGATGGGAAATAAGAATTTATCCAATATTTTTCCCCAACTAGTTTTTTAAGAAATTTTTTTTTAAACACCAATTTAGCCTGTCTCTGATGTTCACTTTAACCTGTGTAAGAGAGTGGCTACCAAGATACCAACCTGATTTCTTTTATCCCCAGTTGAATCCTTAAAATTTTCACGAATATTTGATTTCTTTGCAGTATGTACTCCCAGTGAGGATCATTATTAAAATAGCCTATATTGGATTTTTGTTCTCAGCCAATTCTAAAAATTTCCAATCAACTTTGGCTTTTTTCACAACGGTACTTTTTTAAATGACCAAGGAAAATAAATCAAATCTTCCACCGATCTCCTTTCAATCCTTAATATTTGTCTGTAATCTACAAAAAAATCTCATAATTAAGGTCAAAACATTTAATTCTAAATATAAGAATTCAATTCATTTTATCTCTTATATTAATTTATTTTTTCAAACTAATTTTTATAATAATTATAGATATTTAATACTTAATAATAAAAATAATTTAAAAAATAATACTTATTTATTACAAATAACTAATTTATTTCTCTTGTTACTCACTTACTCTCCTCTACCAGCCCTACTACTCTCCTTTACTACTATCTAAAAACAGTTGGTGCTTCAAAATTTCTTGGATTCCCCACTAAAGACATTTTGCTACAGATCCTAAATTCCTCCTCTTCCCCGATCCTAATTATAGAGTTAATTTATTTAAGAAGATTAAGAAAATAAATCGAAGTTAATTATTTATAATAAATATATATTAAGTATGGCATGGTTTACTTCAGCGCCATAACTCCTGATACTCGAACATTAGCTCGAAACATTTTCTCTACCCCTTCTTACCCTGAAAAAACAGAGACACATTACGTCCTTAAACGGATAACCATGCGTTGTTAAACCGATAACCATCTTAGTTAGAATTACCAGAAAGATTATCTTTAAAAAATACATATTAGGTCTGATTAAGCACCGAAGGTAACATTATTGTATTGCAGTGAAAGTCATAAAGGATTCCCCAAACAGAAGTCAAATACGCGCTACCCGCAATTATCATACTGAACTTGGCACGGACGCTTGAATTTCTACTCAAGAAACATAGCATACGGCACATGCATAATCGCTCGTTCGTTTCAGAAAAAGACCATAATTTTACAACTTCGGTGATCCAGATTCATTTGCTATCCATGATAACAAAAGATGTCTTGCTTCATGGAAGCATTAGGATCACAATAACGAGGAAGAAAACTACAAATTTCCTAACAGAAACTACAGGCATAAATAGACATTGGCAACATAGTTTTCAACAAAATCCGTGGTACCCACCCAAACCAGACTAAACAAAAGACAGGCCTAAACAGTTACAGAAATCCAAAAGAATTTGGCCTCAGGCAATGGTCAACTTGAACTGTTTTGGATTTCTGAGGTGGAGGGTGCTTCTCAACAGTCACAGTTAGAACACCATTCTCGCATTTTGCATTGATGGATGCCACGTTGGCATTCTCCGGCAACCGGAACTTCCTCTGCAGCTTCTGCGGCGCCCTCCTCTCCAGTCTCAGGTATTTGCACCCCTCTTCTTCCCCATCTTCGCGTTTTCTCTTCCCATTGCTCCGAACCACCAGTGTCTTCTCATCTTCCACAGTCACCTGCAAAGATTACACTCATTAATTCCTCTCCACAATATAAGCCCTTCCATGTCTATACTTTTTGGTTCTCCTACCTTTACGTACCCCTGTCCTTGGCAGGTGTTATGTTCCATCATTTGACTCCAAACATCTTTTTAAAACCCACGAAGATGAGTCAACATGTTAGATGATACAAATGTTATCTTTTACATACTAACGTATCTGCATACAGCAACAATCAAATTGAAACCTAGAAAAGATTTTTGCTCCAATAGAGCTTAAATGCTTGATGAAGTCGACCTACATATATTAAATTATTAATTACCGGTAGGCCATAACAGAATAACTACATAACTATTACGTCTATAAGCATGATAAAAAACTGATGGTCGTTTAATCCCAGCTCCTATATCTTATTGGCCACAAGAAAGCACAAGCATCAACGGGTAAGATCGATTCTTTTTATTACCGAGAGAAAAGGACGCAATTTTTTTTTTTGGGGGGGGGGGGGGGAGGCGTTCAAAGAGAAAACGAATCTATAATAATCAACTCCTCTTCTTGCCCCTTTCTGAGCTCTGCAAGTACTTAGCTCTATACTCAACATCAACAGGGCCTTTGAACACCCTCCGCCCCAAGAAAGAAAGCAAGGAAAAAAGGAAACCAAGAAACAATGTCCCTATCTGCTGGGAACAAGGAAGTGAGTCATTGACTCAAGTCACTTACAAAACGAAGAAGAACAACTTTTTTTTTTTTTTTTGGGGGTGTGCGCGGGGAGGGAGGCAAACCCCAGCTTGACCAACCCACAAGCCTAATTAGGAACCATCCATATGCATTAAGATAATGTAACGCTTGTGCTATACAGTTCAAAAAAGTAGGTAGACCATAAATCAAATGTAGTATCCAGAAGTTGAGACACAAACGTTACTTGTTATAAGTCACGTAAGTGCAGTTTTCAAAATTGCCCCTAAAAAATCTTATTAATTATTCCTTCTATATGGCTAAATTTCTTTTTATTTTCAGATAAAATTAACAGCTTCACCACTAAAGCTTGTAAATACATTGTACTGCTTAAGGTGATACCTAATATTATGCAAAAGTTTGACTGAGATAGACAGCTAGGTAGGTAGTTACCTGAATGTCAGTTTTGGAGAGACCAGGGATGTCCATATAAAATACGTATTCTTTGGCAGTTTCCATAATATCTACTGGGATGTTAGAGACGCCTCTGTTTTCTTGAGAGTCGTGAGCTCGAGGTTGAAACATGAATTTTTCAATTGCTTCAGGAAGATTGAACAGACTGTTCAAATCTCCGTTGAAAGAATCCGCAATGCTGTTCATCATCATCCAATTACTCTGAAATCACCAAGCTGCCAATGGCAACATGTGAGCATAAACGATTGAAAATGAAAATGAAACAGGTTAACTTCTAAGGGAATATCAGATTTTGCTTACGATATCCATTTGAAAATACAAAACAATGTAAGTATCAAAATATTGTTAAGATATTAAGATGCAACTGACATCTTAAAGTTCAGCCCTGAAGTATACAGTCTTAAATACTATGGAAAATCACAATGAAATCCCAACAAAAGAAAATAATTATCAATAAGTTCCAATACCAAGCGAGAAATTGCTCCTTACTACTAACTTCTTTTGTCACTGAGATTTTTTCTATAATTATGTTACTTACTTTGAACTTTATTGGTATATTGCTTCTCCCTAAATGCTATAAAATTTTAAAAGGTTGGACTGTTGAAGCAGATATCAGATATTTAATCATTAAATTAATCACTCCAACAATCAAATACTTGAAAGCCGAAGCAAACCAGATATTAAGGATAAAATAACTTGAGGTCGTTCCTAAAAGGATAGTAATTCAAGATAACACGCAGAGAACATTCTCCGCATTGTTAGAAGAGTGCTTTGATGTGAAAACAAAAGGGCATTCACAATAATATGCTAACAAAATTCACCCTCAAAAAACGGGGAGAAAATGAGGTGAAAATTTTCCAGTCAACATAGTGAAGAAAAAACGCGTAGTGGGTAACAAACATCACACATAGAAGCGAGAAACCTCTCTTTTGACACACAACTTAAAACTGGGACAGAACAAAATGAAGAGCGGGTTTCCAAGAAACCTACCTAAAAATCTGGGAGTAGAGAGCGGAGGAAAAGTGATCAAAAGCGCAGGAATAAAACGAGAAGGTGCTTGAAAGAAGAATGTAGAGAGAGGAAATCAACTGTTCGGTACGCGAAAAAATCTGGGAACATATAAAAGGAGGAAGGAGGGAAAGTTCGAGAGGAATGGAGGGAGGGAAGGGGAATGATCTGGAAGAATGGCGATTCCACGCGGTAATCGGCCGTGGATTTGGTGGAAACCCGAGACTTCTTTCTCTCTACAACGTGTCAAAATCCCTCGCATTCTTTCTTAATCCTTAACTCGATTTAAATTTAGTAAGATGTTACAGGTTCTGGGTTCAACTGGTTCGTTAGCACATTGAAGGAAATGGAGTCCGTAATCTATCCCCGAGGCCCGTTAAGAACCAGAAAACAGGGTCATTTCCGTTAGCACGGGCTTTTCCAAGCCCTGGATAGTTCAAAGTCCCACGGGAGTGTATCCCATGCCTAGTATAAAAGAAATTAAAAAACAAAAAGTGGGACAGAATTTTAATTAGCTTAATATAAAAAATTGGGAAAGTGAAGCTATAAAATTTTGATTAAAAAGGGTAAGATAAAATATTAAGAAAAATTAGTTAAAAGTCTCACCTTTTCAATTTTAAATTAAACTCATTAAAAAAATTTCTTCTCACCCTCAATTCCCTCATGTTTTTTTTTGGCCAAGCAATTCCCTCCTGTTGACTCCCATTGATTGATACAGGAAAATATCTCTTGCTCATTGTTCCAGACCTAGTTATAACAAATTTGCATCTAGTGAAATTTATAAACGAGAAAATTAATTTTTTTAGTTTGTATGGCTTTGAATTAATTGTAATTTAAATTTTAAATTTTGATTTAATCCAATTCAATCCTTATAATTTTGACTTAATTGAACCTCAATTCTTAAATCTTAATCCACTAAAATTCAATCCATATAGTTTTAACTAATTAAAATTTTGATCCTTAGACTTTACGACATATATAATTTTATTTTCTAAAATTTAGAGACTAATTTCATTTCGTCTTTTTCTAGAAATTTGATGCACTTTTTCATATTTATCTTTAATTAATTATATGTTTTTCTCATCTCTTTTTCTAATTTCACATGCTCATTCCCTCTTACCAACCCCCCTCGTAAATAAATAACGGTGTGTTAAGAAAAAAGCTACTATATAAATATATATATATATATTTATATATATAACTCTAACCTTTCAATTTTCATGAATAGTAAGGTTAGTTGCTGCTTATGTGAGAAATCGAAGTAGTTGTTTGTAACCTTATAATATTTAGTATTGGAGGATGTGCATTGTTATCCTCGACGGAACCAAACTGCTGGTAAGTTACGCGCACAGACACAAAGATATATATATATATATATATATATATAGATTTGTTGTTAAATAATTCATAATTTAAAAACTGCATGCATATGCATCAACATAATTAAAAGCAGCGAGAGCTTTTGGCTTTACAAAATCCTGAATCCAAAGTACTACCTTGGGTTCTAATTATAAGAGCCAATTAACTAATTTGACGAGATTAAAGAAATAAGTTGAATTAGTTATTTGTCCTAAATAGGTGTTGTCTTTTCTAAAATATCACTGCTAATCAAGTATATTGATTAGAACTATCATTGTTAGAAGAATTATTTTGAAAAAAATATACTCCTCCGGTCCTTAATATAAGACCTATTTAACTAATTTGATTAGATTAATTAAGTTAGGTAAGTTAGTTAATTATAAGAAAAGTGACATATTTTTCGTAAAACACCATAATCATCTTTTTTAATACCCCCTCTCCTTCTTCTACTTGATTATGGTTGAGGGAGTATCCATAGAGGTAATTTAGAGAAAACTAATAAATATGAAAAAGGGGTCTTATATTTAGGACCAAAACCAACACAAGAATTGGGTCCTATATTAAGGACCGGAGGAGTATATATAAATATGAGAGACAGAGTGGATTGGGGTCTTATATTTAGGAATAAAAAAAATCAAACATGGTCTTATATTAAGAACCAGAGGAAGTATGTGTTTGATTTTGTGTCTACTTACCCATCATCAACACACCATTTATATTTTCCCCCATTTTCACGTCACATGGTTTATAAGGAGAAAATCCAAATTGGATCTCTAAAATTTTAAATTTTTAATGTTGTTTTCAATGTGGCACATGATGGACCAACCCCCTCAAATTAATCTTGTCTGGGTTACCTACCTAATTTCCTTATACTTGTATATAAACGTGTCCCTATGATCACTTAAGAGACGTCCTGCAAATCTTGTTCTACATATTTATGGGAGCATTATTGTTTTTATATGAGACAAAACATGTTCTTTTTTAAAGTCCAATTAATTGTTTATGAATATGTTCAATTTTGTTCAAAGCATCATACAATCATGTATGCAAGTTTGTGTGAGATTGCTGCATGTGATATACTAGAAGCGAGATTTTATAATTAGGATCGGAGGTAGTGTATCACACATACTCTTTGATTTTTATTTTAAGAGCATTCACCATGTTTTATAATATAACATGTTTTATTTAAAGTATTAAATTTTTCTGTCCTAATATTTCTAACTAACTATAAAACTCCCTCTAATTAATAACGTTGATCGAGAGCCATTTTAATATTTACAAGAAAAACAAAATCTAATTTTCACTAATTGTATTAATTTATGTAAAAGTGTTGTTAGGCCGCCTATAATAAGATAATAATTAATAATCTGTTAATTTTTATTTTGAACTTAATAAATTCACGGTATAATTCACATTTTAATAAAATTAAAAATACAATAAAGGAATTATTTAATTTCTATGATAGAGATGTTACTGTCTATTAGGCAGGGAACAGAAAAGGCAGAAACTTTGCATCTTAACCACAAAACAAGATTCTGTTCTCATTAAGACTTTTTATTTTCAAAATGTATGCAGTCATATATATTCTTAAATTAAGCATCAATAACTCTGTTTTGGCCACGTGGATCCTAGATTTTTTTTAAAAAAAATTAATGTTTTAACATAATTCATATCAAGTTCGAGCACTTGATTTTTTCCTCAAAATTGAAAAAGCACCCCATTAATTATGAGACAGTGTAGTGTTAAAAAAAGTCATGATAGTGAATTAGCCCACAAAAAGGTTGGGAAATGAAAGATGGGAGGACCACCTGTAATACACTAATTCTGCCACCAAAGAGAGACAATAAATGGAGGAGGTTCGTGAGAATCCATGAATTGATTGACGAAACGGGAAATGGAAAGAAACCAGGGGATCACTAGCTGGCTTTGTTTGATGCAGTTTTTGGATGCTAGCTTGTGTGGAATTTAAAGCACTTAAGAAAAACAATTTACTGTTTTTTTTTTTTTGGTTTGGAATGTTACAAGTAATAACAGGAGTTTTTTATGATTAAACAAATACTGCTGTCCTTAATATATGATTTTATTTGACTTTTATTTTAGTCCTAAATATAAAATCCTAATTCACTTTGTTTCTAATATTTATGCATTTTTTTAAAGATGGTCCTTCTCACAATGGTAGTTCTAACTAATACACTTGATTAGCAATGACATTTTAGGAAAGACAACACCTATCTATGACAAATAACTAACTTAATTTCTTTCCTCAATCTTCTCAAATTACTCAATTAGCTTTTATAATCAGGATCGAAGGTAGTACTTGGGTATTCAACTTAACTAACTAGGGGTCTGTTTTCTGCTCTTTATATCTCAAGGAAGAATAATTCTTACCATGTTTGGATGAGAAGAAAAATAGGTAAGAAGGATTACTATGAAGAAAAATTTTCAAAAAATAGTTTAAAAAAACGTACTATTTTAGGAAGTTTTCCCATCTAATATTCTTTATTCCCTAATAATATAAAAAATTACACTTGACTTAGCTATTGGTTTAGAATAGCTTATAAATAATTTTTTCTAATTATGATTTACACAATACAAGTTAAGTATGTGAGAAAAGTTCTGTCTCGATTTACATGAAACTTACTTATAAGTATTTATTTAAGCCAACATAAACAAGCACAGAAAATAAAGCACGATAAGTATGGGCATATAATTTTTTTTCTTAAAAAAAAATGCTGTGTGCGTTCAGTATATTCTTGCGTATTACACGCTCGTATTAGACTATTATTCATTAATTTGGGAGCAGAACTAAAATGGAAGTAAAGTTTGTTTCTTTGTGATAAGCATTTGGTTCAACTGATAAGTAAGCATGTTTGAATCATATTCTTAAGGTGAAAACCTTAAAATGTGATTCAAATTTCGCTGTCAAATTGAGAATTTGGTCGATAGATTATTGTTTGGGAGAATACTAAAAAAATATTTTTAAATTTTAAAATTTTAAATCAGTCTTATTTACTATATTTTAATAATAATTAATGACATTTGAAAACCAAGTAAGAAAAATGTAACAAAAATTTTTTGTAGTCATTTCTTGATTTCAGATTTTAAAATTTTAAAAGTATTTTTTAAAGATTTTTTCTTATTATTTTATCTATAAACATTTTTGTAATGTGCACGCTTTTGAGGTGCGAGGCTAATTCCACGGCTCACTCTTACATAATAGCGTCCTTTTAGAGGGAAAAATATTCTACAAGCGCCAGGATGGTTCAGGAGCAAAGAAGCACAAGCAGCCAAACATCACAACAGATCCCATGTTTTTATGGTATTCTTATTATCATAGAAAATTATTATAAAGTCTTAAAAAATTGTAATTATTGAAAAGGCTCATCAACAAATAAGCAGACTTATCGCATGTTGAAACTTTTTGAGAAAGTTACTATGAGCCCTCAGAAAATAAAAAATAAGATAACTATTACTCCTCCGGTATTTAATATAGGACCTAATTCTTGAGTTGGTTTTGGTCCTAAATATAAGACCCATTTCTCATATTTATTAATTTTCTTTAAATTACCCTATGGATACTTTCTTAACCATAATCAAATAGAAGAGAAAGAGGGGGTATTAAGAAAGATGATTATAGTGTTTTGGGAAAAATGCATCACTTTTTTATAATTAACTAACTTACTTAACTTCCTAATTTAATCAAATTAGTAAAATGGGTCTTATATTAAGAACCGGAGTAACAAGTTTTAATAATAATTAAGCAGATAAATTTACTATTATTCCATACTTTTATGCCTATCATTATAAGCTACTCGATTTTTTGAATTTTATCGTGAATATATTCTTTCAATCAGACCTTATTATAATTCTTTCTAAGTTTTTTCAAGCGATTATATTTTTATTATTATTTGGTACTCCTCCGATCCTTAATATAGGATCCAATTACTGAGTTGATTTTGGTCCTAAATATAAAACCCATTTCTCATATTTATCAATTTTTTCTAAATTACCTCTATGGATACTCTATCAACCATAATCAAATAGAAGATAGAGAGGGGTATTAAGAAAGATGATTATGGTATTTTAGGAAAAACATGTCACAATTTTTATAATTAACTAACTTATCTAACTTTCTTAATCTAATCAAATTAGCTAAATGAGTCTTATATTAAGGATCGGAGGAGTAATATTTTTTTGCCAATTATTATTATTTGGCAATAGACACGATGATCCCATCTTTGGCCAAACAGTATCCTTAGCTGTGTCTCTCTCTAAATCTGTGGGCCATGCACGTGCTTTGCCCCACCCCCCTGGCCTCCTTCCCTAATCCCTATATATCCCCACCTTCTTTCTCACTACCTTCACCATCAAATTCTCTCTGATCTCTGCTCACCCCTCTCTCTTTCTCTCTCAAGTCTCCATGGCCATAGTTGGAAAGCTAACCAAGCTCAAGTCTGCCATCAAGAGGTGGCCTTCTCTCACCAAGCTCAGCCGCTCCAACTCCTGCGTCTCTGCCGCCCCCCGCGACGTCGCTCATCAACACTCCTCATCATCATGACAACAAGCTGGACCTCCACCCCGTCTACGTCGGGCAATCCCGGCGCCGCTACCTCATCCCCTCCGACGTCGTGGACCACCCGTGGTTTCAGGAGCTGGTGGATAGGTCTGCCTCCGCCGACGACGGCGTCGTGGTGGCGTGCGAAGTGGTTTTGTTCG